>NC_043709.1:118000767-118004118 GCF_006229205.1 Suricata suricatta
GAAAAAAAGAAATAAACATTAAATTTTAATATACTTTTCCATTATTTTAAAAACTTGAATTCTATACCTCTGTGTGTGGCTCCTAATTATCATTATGAGTATATATGTGAGTTTACGCATAAAGTTTTCAGTTGTCTAAAGACTTAATCCAGTCTATTTTCCTGTGATATCCTTTGGATATTCTACAATATCACAGACATCCTACCCTTAAACTCCTGTGCCTTTCAGTTCACTAAAGTACTGACTACCCATGAAGATAAATATGACATCTTTACCATTACAGTTCTCACACTTAGTTTAAGGTTTAATTAATTAACTAATTAACTTTGTAATGAGAGTAACAGGACAGTAGAAACAGAAAGAAAAACTAGGGATGATACAAAAGAACTTTAATATCATTTAGGCCTTTTCTCTCTCATCTATTTTTTTTAACCTTAATGAGGAGATGACTTGAGCACTCCTCTGTTGCTGAGCAGCAACCCCAGATCTCAGCAGTCACCCAGGGGGTCAAATCCAAGGGGCACTGTAATCACATGTTAACCGTTTAATTAAGCTTTTTGTTAACAATGAGTAGGGTTAACATTGATATACTGAGTGGCTTCCTGACATGTATAGCATTAAGAACAGGCAGTCACAGACTTTATAGCATAATATTGTCTCCTGTGGGAACAGATGAATTTGTGATTTTCTTGAAATGACAAAATGATATATCACCTCCCATATGCACTGCCATCTACCTGGTACGAGTAATGCTTCCCCTGGCAGGTCCCTCCAATGAGAAAAAACAAACCAAAACAATTTTGATGGATAAAAATTAAACCAAGATTAAGAGAAGGGAAAGAAAAAATTTTTTATCAAACACTGGTTTTTTTATGCATCTTATTAGGATGTATAGCATAGCACATTTCATCAAACACAGTCGTAACTCAAGCCTTTAAGTGAAGGCTTGTTTATCAGTGCTTTGCTGATTTATAAGGTGAGCATCAGTAAGAAAGACATAAGAAAATAGACATAAAGGCTGTCTTTGGCTGGGACAAATGACCATTATTCCTATTTCTACACAGATGCACTCAAAAGCAGAGGCCTTTTAAATAGTGCAGTTTCTTGTTCTCGCTATAGTTTGGAAAGGAAACCTTTGCTGTAATAAATGGCTGAGTTTCTCTGTATTCACTTACTCCCAATTGCAAACACATAACTCAGTTGAATATAAAATTCAATGTTCTTAAAGTAAGAAGAGGTTACAGAACAAAGTTCCCGTAAGAAAGTACCTTTGTCATTGAATACACTAAAAAAGAAAATGAGATAGCATGAAAATTGAAGCTGGAAATATCCACAGACAGAGGGGAAATCAGGAAGTGACTATCAAGAGAATCAGATGCAAGAAAGAAATGTGAAAGAGAGACACAACAATGTGTGCTGGGGCTGAGTTCCTGAATATTTATGGATTGTTGCGGCTTCCTGCCCCACCTACTACATAAAAGTCTTAAGAAGATTTGAGGTATTTGGTTTAGATGAAGAGTAAAGAACTATAACGCTTTTCCTGTTTTTTTTTTTAACAGAAAGGAATAGTCCTTCTCTGATAAATAACTTGAAATTAAACTCACAGAATTTAGTGAAACTAAAGACTCACTTTAGAGAGGACACATGATGAAGTTGGTCAATATTTTGCTCTGTTCTATGGGATAAAAATCACATGCACTGATAATTTGTAGAGAGAATAAAGCTACAAAAATGAGAGAAGCTGTATTGGAGATTTTACAAAAATTAACCAATATACCAGTTTGGGGATTTTTTGGTGGTGGTTGTTCTCCCAGAGTCTTCTGTTCAAATTAATTTTTAAAAATGCAAATTGAAGAATTTTTTAATTTCTGCAATAAGATTTGAAAGAAGGGTCTGTTTCTAGGAGCTTGTCATTTCTACATAGAGAGAAGTGATTTGATAGACCATTACTGGCCCTCATTGCTCCATATTATTTACTAGTCTAGGCCTGCCCTTCTTCAGTGTAAGTAGAGTTGACTCGAACAACAACAGGGGTTAGGGGTGCTAACCCCCCACGCAGTAAAAAAATCCTCGTATAATTTTGACTCCCCCAAAACTTGACTAATATAATCTGTTGACCAGAAGCCTTACTGATAACATAAAGTCAATCAAAACATATCTTGTAGGTCACACGTATTATATATTGTATTACACTAAAGAAATTTATAGAAAAGAAAATATTATGAAGAACATCATAATGAAGAGAAAATACATTTGTAGTATTGTATTGTATTTATTGAAAAAACATCTGCCTTTAAGTGGACCCAAGAAGTTCAAACTCATGTTTGATGATTTGAAGATATACTTGTTATTAAAGAACCCATAGATCCCAGAGTCTTTATATTTGTGGAAATGAGACAATGAATAGTGTTATCCAAAATCACTCCTGTTATACCTGAGATAAAATGGTTGGTATTATGAGATAGACCTAGACATATGACATAGGCATTGCTAAAAAATACCAGATATAATTTTTTAAGGTAGGAGCAACCCTAATAAGGATGACCTATCACATTTCTGATTTATCTTCTTATAATTTCCACATATCTCTTCTTTACTAGAGGACCACAATACTGAAATAACTTGCAAAAAATCTCGATTTAGGACAGAAGAATATCGTGATTGAGTACACAGAGTTTGGGATTTAGGGTATCTGAATTGATATACCCTGGCTCTCATGCTAACCGCCTGCATAAGCTTGAGCAAGTTCATTACTCCCTTTAAAATTCTCATGTTCCACCTCTATACTACAATATGCTTGAGGTCCATGCAAAAAAGTAGCTACCTTTTATGTAGGAAATGGATGATTAAGTCTTTGGTGCTGTAGAAGCAACTTCATTTAAACATAACCACCCCCACCACCAAAAAAAGAAGAGGAAAAAAAAAATTAAAGAAAATAATAAGGGAAGAACCCAAGACACACTTCCTATGGGGAAAAAAAAAAAAAAAAACAGCATGTCATTTCTGTCCCTGACAGAATGTATTAAATAAGCAAACACCCCAACAAGGAAAACAAGTACTACAATGTAAAAATATTAAAAAAAGAAAACCCTCTCACATGCATAAATGAAAGATTGCACACAAAGAACTCACATCTTTTCAAGCTTCAATAGTAAATATTCTGCTACTATATATTAAATACTGCATGGTTTGCCCAAGCTAAAATGAAACCACATCATGAATCAATTAGCATTTTGCATTTTCTTTCATTATCTACTCAAAGTCATGCCTACTGCACCTCTAAGCATTTCATTAAATCCAATTATACAGCAAACACTCCCAAAATAAACATAGATTGTATTGCAGTTTCAC
>NC_043709.1:118004218-118006706 GCF_006229205.1 Suricata suricatta
CTTGCTTTTCTTGAAGCTAGATCATTCTGAAAATTTCCTGTTAGACCTATGAGTGCAAACATATGGTATCTGTCTTTCTCTGCCTGACTTTAAAGAAAGGTATTAAGCAGGCTGTGTTGTAGCTTATGAACAAGTAATAAATTGTATCATTTATCTTGAGTGTATCATAGATAAGCTGCTATATAACGATTGCCACATCAGATAGCTGTGAAATTAGGTGATTAACTAGTTGTTACTTAATCTTCTAATTTCTATATAAGTCTAATTACATGAAACAGAAGTTGGTGTTTTGATTTTTTTACTTTGCTTTTCTGTTTGGAGTGTCATTGTAAGTACTGTATTGTAAATGATGGAAAATAATTGCATATGTTAAAAAAATATGAAACTTTATAAAGTAAAAAATATATAATAAAATTTCAAAAAAAATTAAAAAAATAAAATTCTCATGTTAAAACTGAAGACTGTAATAGAACCAACCTCATATGTAGGCATGAAGGCTAAATGGGTTAATGTTGGTAAAATGCCTAAAACAGTGCCTAGCACATATCAATTTTTATAGCTATTATAATTTTTTTGGTGGGCTGCCATCAAGAAAAACTTCATTACAGATGCTATAAAAAAAAATAGAGAACTATACCTGAATACCTGATATCCTAACCCAAATATATTAGACCTTAAATAGCCTAGAGTGTCTAAGGGTTCCAGATCATTTTTATGTTTAATTATGCTAACCAGATTTAATGTCATATTTGAAAATTATCTATAAATGATCAATTATCTTAGAATGCCTTATTTTATATTGTTCACAAAAGTTAGTATATTGCTGTTATAATTAATATTTGTGAGAATAATAATCAGGTATATTCATCCAGAATTTTCTAGTTTACTAATTCTATAAATAATGTTTTTTTGTTACTAAATAGAATTTACAATAATATTAAGGGCCAATTACTTCTTGTTGAATTATCACCGTTCATTCTCAGTATTCCTTTTGTTGCTGTGGTTGAGAAAATACTGGCAATATTTCACACAGTGAACTTTGTTTTTTCTGTCTGACCAAACTAACCTTCAACCCTAGGCATTTGTTTATCTGTAGCCTCCATGTAGTCTTAAAAAAACTTCCTAAAGAGAGAAAATTGGCATTGTAAGAAATGCTTCTAAGCTATATGCTTTACGTGTAACATGATGATTTTACAGCAGGCCACAATGTATTCGTTACAGTTGTCCCTCAGATTGCCCAATATTGCTCTTGTCCTTGTCTTCATGAAACATTTTCCTTTGGGACTCTTCCTTTATGACATGCTCAATCTTTTTCGCTCAGTTGGCTTTTCTCAGTCTGCTTGCAAACACTTGTAGTTTTGTCCTATAGCAAACTAGCTCTCTAGATTTTTTTTTTAATTTGTAAGATCTAAGTGGATACTTGCTGCCAAATCTGCATATTATACCAAAGAGATATGGATCAAATAATATTTGGCCAAAGTTATTATGTTTTTGTGTACATACTACCGTCCATCACCAGATGTCTCCACTGGTAGATTAAACCTGGTACCCTATTTTATATTTTGGTGTATTTTTGGTCACAGTTGTCCAACCACTCTTGGTCATCTAATTCAATCCTTTTTCTCTTTCACTTTTCCAGCCTTAACCAAATCATCTGGTTTGGCCTTTACATGTAGATTTTTATTCTTCATTGAATTCTGTTCTTCCACAGCCTGACAATGTACATTCTTCTACACAGTCCTCAGGCATTTACTGTTCTCTTTCTTAAGAATGTATTGTCCAGAGTTGTTTCCCCAGAAGAACCCAGAGAAAGGATACTCCAGTATCCATATCAGCATCTTCTGCATCTGGCGATCTGGTGGACCTAGTCAAAGAAGAGCCCTGTCTAGTCACCAAGAAATGACTGCAAGGACAGTATAGTTTTTTTGCTTAGCTTTAGAAGTAAAGGGGGTAAGAAAGTTGAACCAAATATTACACATTATATACATATTTATTCAGTAATTGGTTAAATATGCCACTAATTTCAAAATGAATAAGCCATGAATCATTAAAAATCTCCAGAATCTCCTAAGAACTTAGGTGATGCATCTTCTTTTTTGCTATTATTATTTCTGAGACTTCTGTAAATGTTGATTTCTCTATCTTTAAAATGGGATGACAGTGTCTGCCTTGGCTGCTTCGTAAAGCTATTCTAAGAACTGAATAAAATAACATGTACAGAAGTTCTCTGAAAATTCGATTATGTAGATATATGACATCAAACAGATGATAGGCTTTGAAAGAGAAGGGTGTATTCTTTTTTATACTTCTTGATATCTCTTCCACTCTGCTCATGGTGTTCAGCCAGTATTTGTTGATTATGCTCATACTGATAGTCTACGTGTGTTATATTTTTTAAAAAAGTTTATTGTCAAATTGGTTTCCATGCAACACCCAGTGCTCTTCCCCACAAGTGCCCTCCTCCATCACCACCACCTCTTTTCCCCCC
>NC_043709.1:118006806-118033390 GCF_006229205.1 Suricata suricatta
TGCTGGGTCATAAGGGAGCTCTATGGATAGTTTTTTGAGGAACCTCCACACTGTTTTCCAGAGCGGCTGCATCAGTTTACATTCCCACCAAGAGTGTAGGAGGGTGCCCGTCTCTCCACACCCTCACCAGCATCTATAGTCTCTTGATTTGTTCATTTTAGCCACTCTGACTGGCGTGAGGTGGTATCTCAGTGTGGTTTTGATTTGTGTTTCCCTGATGATGAGTGATGTTGAGCATCGTTTCATGTGTCTGTAGGCCATCTGGATGTCCTCTTCGGAGAGTGTCTGTTTATGTCTTCTGCCCATTTCTTCACTGGGTTATTTGTTTTGTGGGTGTGAAGTTTGGTGAGTTCCTTGTATATTTTAGATACTAGTCCTTTATCTGATATGTCATTTGCAACTATCTTTTCCCATTCTGTGTGTTATATTTTGATACTCAGGTTAACATATAGGATATTAAATTTTTAATAAAAGATCAAAATATATTTGAGAATCATATGTACAATGAAAATAACAGTACCACCTTGTAACTATATGGTCATTTTTTATGGGTCTTTTAGATAACTTAATGATATTCTTGTCAGTTCAAAACAAAACCCAAGAGTACAAACATCACAGACACTTAATTTTGAGAGGCAGAAGTATAATGAACCACAATGAGTGTTAGGTCACTGGAATTTTCTTGCCTCTGTGTTCCATTTTCAAACAAAAGACAATTAAAACGTTCAACAGTTTGGAATATTGGATCTTGATTCTTCCAGTCAAGAGTTGTGGATTTTGATGGCTGCTCAGCCACAAATTGGGTCATTTCTACCTGCTAACTTCACTTCTCTGATCTCTAGTTTCCTAATATGTAAATGGGGATCAAGGTAACTTAGACCAGAAGAGCAGGTAGGGCCCTTTCAGTGTTGATCTTTATCACTCTCTCCTATATACCTACCATAGTACTTAGCATGCCCTCTCATTTCATATCACTTATTTTTCACTGTAATGTTAGCCACAGTTGAAAGATACTCTAGGTCTCTCTTGGTGGCTTACTTCTCAAAAGAATCATATTGCTGCACTGGTTTTGTTGGATGGCATTTTTTTTTATTTTATTATGTTTTATTTGCTTTTTTTTCTCCATAATATTTTATTGTCAAATTGTTTTCCATACAACACCCAGTGCTCTTCCCCTTAAGTGCCCTCCACCATCACCACCACCTCTTTTCCCCCCTCCCCCTTCCCCCTCAACCCTCAGTTCATTCTCAGCATTCAATAGTCTCTCAAGTTTTGCTTCCCTCTCTCTCCCCAACTCTCTCTCCCTCCTCCGCTCCCCCTGGTTCTCCATTAGGTCTCTCTTGTTTTCCTGCTAGACCTATGAGTGCAAACATATGGTTTCTGTCCTTAAAAAAACAATTTTTTTTAGAGAAAAAATGAAAAAAACAGCAGACCTAAACATTTACTGTGGAAAACAAATGGTTTGGTATCTTGCGTTTTAAATGGCAAAGTGGAAAATACTGGTTGTCAAACTGACCATAAAAATGATCCACCTGGGTATTTTCCTGCTTTGTGCTTCTAAGCCATCGGTATTATTTTAGGGCAGGGAGTTCTTCCCTACCTATTTTAGTCTTTTGATATTTACTCTTCTAGTCATTTGATTAAGTTTTTATCAATGTCAGTTGCTTTAGCCTTTGTATTTCTAATAATTAGCACTGCACAGTGGATACATTAACAGTTTAATAATATATTTGTGATAATAACAGCTAATTTTAATAGAATGCTTTAATATGTACCATGTACAATTATAAGCACTTTGATATATATTAGTTAAGCTCTACATCATAGGTGTTATGTTTATGTATTTTATATATGAGGAAACTGAAGCACAAATAGATTAAGCAATTATCTTTATGTTCTACAAATTGAATGAGATTCTCAAGTTTACTCTCTACCAATAAACTATTTTTTTGAAAGATCTATTTCTGTATCCACTACCTCTAATATGCATTCTAATTTTTAAGTTATTTTAAATTTCCACATAATCTTTCTTATCTTACTCCTCTTTTTCTTCTCTCTTCACCACTTGTCTGCTTCATAGAAGCCATTTCTTCTTTCAATAGATGATTCTCTGGATCTTGAGAATAATGTTTTCAGCTTTCCCTGATGCAATTTTTTTGGGATATTTATTTTTCCTGGTGGTTTCGGAACAATAGTGTATATAAGGTGCCCATGTCCCATCTCTACTTTTGCCCAGGTGATTGGAAGTCCACTGCAAATCAAACTGTGAGCATTACTGATGGGCACAAGCAATCCTGTTTCTGGCCCACTCTGAGGTGCCAACCTGGAGAATTTCCTTTCCTTGCCAGCTGGCCCTTGGATATGCCGGATTTATGACTAACAGATACTGAATTGTGTAAGGAACAATGCCTAGCCTGAGTTATTGTGAGGATTTTTCTCCCCAACTCCATCCCCACCTTCAGTGACTTGAGCTGTGGGGACATTAACTTATAAGACATAATGTGCCCCCATCAATATCTTTGTGTCATGTTGCTTTCTGGGAGGGGACACCCAGTGAAAAGACAGAGATAAAAGCACACCATGGTGGTAATAGAATGACTCCTTGTTCTCTGCTAGGCCCAGGCTCTGAACTTACAGTTAAAGTCCTTATACAAGATGTTAAAGCTTGGGCATATTTGTCTCAATCTTCCTGATTTGTTACTTGAAGAAATTTCTCCCAGTCTTGGTAACAGGTGGTTTATTAATCTTAGTTTTGGATTTCTGTATTTTCTTATTTTTTTCTGGGTCATCAGAGATATCAATACAAGAAGTTACAAGCATTTAGAGCAGTTTAATTTAAAATGTGGATACTGAATGACCACAAACTGATTCCTGTCCCAGGCTGTGAACAAACCAGTGAACAAGACAGACTTTACTGCTGCCTTCGTGGGCCTTAGAGGTTAGGAGGGAAAAATAAAGACACTCTTAAAAAGATGCTATATCTGCATGATGAGTGTATGAAAACAGAGGAATGAAATACTAGGCATATTTACATTAGTCAAGTATCATTTCAAAATGTCCAAATTATTTTATAAGCTACTTTCACCTTTCTCCATGTGAAAAAAGAATTTTATTTTTCTTAGGTTTGCTTTGCTTTTGAAAGGCCAAAGCAATTGTAACAACTTGAGAATATTGAAAACTTTCTCCCATAAGCAGTCAAACAAAATACTATGGTATAAAAATAGCGGCATTAATTTTAGAAGGTTTTCTACTTCTTTACATTTTCATTGAAGAGAAACTAATTTAGGAACAGGGATCATCATTCTGTAAAGAAGTGTATTACACTTGGACTTGCCTGTTATACTGTCTTTCCATGCAGGAGAGGTGGTAGAAGCTTCAGTTATTCCAATCCCATCACACCTAATCCACTTAACAATTTTTCTTTGGTAGAAAGACAAACAGATACATATTAATATTAACAACAATGTAATCACAGATAACAAACCAAGGAAAACAGTCTTACTTGCTCTTGTGAGAAAATATGAGGTGCTGGAGAACCTTCGAGTGTGCAAACAGGTCCAGTGTAATACCTATTCTTTCTTCTTTAAAAAAACGTATCAAAAATGTAGCATCTGTTAAGAGAATCACAGACTACTTTAATATGAAACAGTATAGTAATTAGTACCTACTACGGTTAAGTTCTAGAGAGAAAAAAAAGATAATTGGACAAGGCTTTGTCACATTTTTTTGCCACTGATTAGGTACTGTTCGGTACCAGCACTATACTGTATTTAGAACTGGATACATGTAGATGAACTTATTATTTGAAGTAAAGTACACACAGTGAAATGGTGGCTTGAATGGAACTTAAGGAATATTTAAGATGACAGTATTCATGGAGTCTGTACCTAACCAGCTCTTTGTGGGAGATGGACAAGGCATAACAAGTACATTTCAGAGTAGCAGTTTGCAGCAGTAAAAAAGCAAAGAGAGCAATAATCTTTTTATTCATTACTTGTTATTGAACAAAATCAAACATCTTTGTTGAGTTTGTATAGTGTCATTCTTTTTGAAATAGTCAGAATATTTTTCCACTCTCGAAACAATTATATGCTCATAGTGTTTCTGCGACTTCAAAAAGAATACTGTATATATTTGCAGACTAAGGTATAGACAGTTTAAATGATTTACTCAAGGTCATCAAATTATCCAAAGATAGAGAAAAGTAAGGTTTTAACATTTCCAACTACTCATGCTTTAGCACTATTTTGTGTGGTTTTGTATATAACTTAGTAAAATATGATTCTTGATTACAGTTTATCACAGGTTCTTCCTGTCATCTAAGTTACCTCCACCACAAAAGCAGTAAAGGCAAAGAGAGTCACAGTTATTTTGAAAACACCATGATAGCCCTTTATTTGTAGATAAGTGAGCTGAAGAGGCGACTGGGTTTCTCTAGAAAATGTCAAGGTGAAAACCCTCAAGAGAGAGGCTTGTAATCATCTAACATGACAGCCCACAGAAGAGTTTGATCATGAAAAACAACAACAACAACAACAACAAAAGCATGGTCATGGTTGGGCTGAGTGTGTCCTACCACAAAACTTTTACTGGGATCTCAAAAAAGAAAGCAGAACACAGGTTTCACAATAAAGATTACACTCAATGTCCACAGGACTCCCCCAATCCTCAGAGAGACCTTGGCTCCCCAACTCACACTCTGGGTGCTAACTTAGATCATTTCAAAAGAATTCTCCCCAAGGGATGGGGAAATGGCAAGATGTCTTCCCTGGTATAGGTCTAGATACTAGGCTGATATCGTTAAAAGATTTCTATTCTGCTGGGATACTTGTGACAAATTTTATGAATAAAGAGAGAGCAGACTTTGCAGAGGGTCTTTACTGATGAAACCTATGGATATTTATGGGTTGTGGCCTTTTTCTACTGCTCAGAGATATACCAGAGGCAAGGAAAAAATAAACAAAAGCAATAAGAAACTCATTCCCAGGGGGTGCCTCTGTCCCTGAGCTGCTTAGCCAGTAAGTCTTCCATTCTTTTCCTTTAAGTCTTCTGGAAGTGACTCTAGTATTTATCCAGTTTTTTCTTGTGGTTAGCTGGAGGAGTAAAATGGCATGCCTTTATTCCACCTAAGATTCTAGTGTTAAAAAACAAATCAAAACAAAACAAAAAGAAAGAAAAAGAGAAAAAATATGACTAGTTAAATTTACCTACTAATTAGTTCATTAATTAAATGATTCATTAGATCCAAAATAATTTTCATTTTATATTGTATTTTTTCATTTTATATTGTTTTAGGACAGCAGTTACATAATGCTATCTAATCAACAGAAAGATAACTCACTTCAGTAATTTTCAGATGAGAATTACTCTAAAAAAAATTACTCAGGTGAAAATTACTCTAAAAAAAAAAGGTTTTCTTAGTGATGGTGATGTTAAGTCCAGTTTATAAGTCATTGATTTAAAGTTGTTATTCAATGTTATGATGAAAGTGTCATGGTCATTGTGTATCTCAAAGTGAGCTGGTTTATTAATCTGAAGGTTTCACAGAGTAACTTTATTTTTTCTGTTTCTTTTTTTTTTTTAAAGTAAGGCCATATCTAAAGAAAAGATTCAATTCAGGGTGATTCATGGTGTGATACATTTTTAAAGGTTTTAGTTGTTTCTTTTTTATTTCTTCTTTCCCCCAAGATTTTATTTAAATTTAGTAGTATAGTACAGTATTGGTTTCAGGAGTAAAATTTAGTGATTCATCACTTACATACAACATCCAGTGCTCATCATAACAACTGTCCTCCTTAATGCCTGTTACTCATCTAGTCCACCCCCCCCCCACAACCATCCTTCAACCACGTTTCTTCTCTGTAGTAAAAGTCTCTTATGGTTTGCCTTCCTCTCTGTTTTCATCTTATTTTTCCTTCCTTCCTCCTATGCTCATCTGTTTTGTTTCTTAAATTCCACATATGAGTGAAATCATATGGTATTTGTCTTTTTCTGACTTATTTCACTGAATACATTCTAATTCCATTCATGTCATTACAAATGACAACATTTTATTCTTTTTGATGGCTAAGTAATATTCCATTGCATATGTGTGTGTGTGTGTGTGTGTGTGTGTGTGTGTGTGTGTATACATATATATATCATATCATATCTTTATCCATTCATCAACCAGTGGACTTCTGGGCTCTTTCCATAATTTGGCTATTGTTGATAGTGCTGCTATAAACATTGGGGTGCATGTGCTCCTTCAAATCAGTATTTCTGTATCCTTTGGATAAATACCTAGTAGTGCAGTTGCTGGGGCATAGGGTAGTTCTATTTTTAACTTTTTGAGGAAACTCTAGACTGTTTTCCAGAGTGGCTGCACCAGTTTGCATTCCCACCAACAGTGACAGAGGGTTCCTCTTCCTGTACATTCTCACCGAAATCTTTTGTTTCCTGAGTTAATTTTATCTTTCCCTGATGATGAGTGACACTGAGGATTTTTTCATGTATCTGTTAGCCATTTCTAGGTCTTGTTTGCAGAAATTTCTATTCATGTCTTCTGCCCATTTCTTATTTGGATTATTTATTTATTTTTTGGATGTTGAGTTTGAGAAATTATAAGTTTTGGAGACTAGCCCTTTATCCAATATGTCATTTGCAAATACCATCTCCCATTCCATAATTGCCATTCAGTTTTGTTTCCTTGGCTGTGCAGAAGCTTTTTATCTTGATGAGGTCAATAGTTGATTTTTTCTTTTGTTTTCCTCATGTCTGGAGACATGTCTAGCAAGAAGTTGCTACAGCCAAGGTCAAAGAGGTTGGTGCCTGCATTGCCCTCTAGGATTTTGAGGTTTCCTGTCTTACCTTTAGGTCTTTCATCCATTCTGAATTTATTTTTGTGTATGGTGTAAAAAAATGGTCCAGTTTATTCTTCTGCATGTTACTGCCCATTTTCCCCAACACTATTTGTTGAAGAAACTGTCTTTTTCCACTGGATATTCTTTCTTACTTTGTCAAAGATGAGTTGATCATATATTTGAGTCCATTTCTGAGTTCTCTATCCTGTTCCATTAATCTTTGTGTCTGTTTTTGTGCTGGTATCATACTAGCTTGATTATTATAGCTTTATAATACAGCTTTGTGATGACTCCTGCTTTACCTTGCTTTTCCAACGTTACTTTGGCTATTCAAGGTCATTTCTGGTTCCATACAAATTTTAGAATTGTTTGTTCTACCTCTATGAAAAATGTTGATTTATTTTGATAGGGATTGCAATGAATGAGTAGATTACATTGGGTACTATAGACATTTTGACAATATTTGTTCTTCAATCCATAAGCATGGAATATTTTTCCATTTCTTTCTGTCTTCTTCAGTTTGTTTCTTAAGTGTTCTATAGTTTTCATACAAGTGTTTATAAGTGTTCTATAGATCTTTTGCTTGTTTATTTCTAGTTATCTTAAAGTTTTTGGTGGAATTGTAAATGGGACTGATTCCTTGAGTTATCTTTCTGTTGTTTCATTATTGATGTATAGAAATGCAATAGAAACTGTGTTGATTTGATATCCTGTGACATTGCTGAATTCACGTATCAGTTCTAGCAATTTTTTAGTGGAGTCTTTCACATAGAATATCATGTCTTCTGTGAAGTGTGAAAGTTTGACTTCTTCCTTGACAATTTGGATGCCTTTTATTTCTTTCTGTTGTCTGACTGCTGAGGCTAGAACTTCCAGTACTATGTTGAATACCAGTGGTGAGAATGGACATCCCTATTTTGTTCCTGATCTTAGGGGAAAAGATCAGTTTTTCCCCATTGAGGATGACATTAGCGGTGGGTATTTGATATATGGCATTATGATTTTGTGATATGTACTTTCTATCCCTACTTTCTTGAGGGCTTTTATCAAGAAAGGATACTGTGTTTTGTCAAATGATTTTTCTGCCTCTATTTAGAAGCTCATGTGTTTCTTATCCTTTCTTTTATTAATGTGCTGTGTCACGCTGATTGATTTGTGGGTATTAAAACACCCCTGCATCCCAGGAATAAATTCCACTTAACTGTGGTGAGTAATTCTTTTAATGTACTGTTGGATTCTATTTGATAACTTCTTCCATATTGCCCAATTGGTTGGCATATAAATTTTTACCATATTCTCTTATAATTGTATTTCTGCGGTGTTGGTTGTGATCTCTCTCCTCTTTCATTCATATTTTATCAATTTTGGTCATTTCTCTTTTCTTTTTCATGTGTCTGACTATCGGATTGTCAATTTTGTTAATCCTTTCAAAGAACCTGCTCCTATTTTCATTGCTATGTTTTTTTTTTGGGGGGGGGGAGCTGATTTTTGCTTTTTGTTGGTTTCTGCTCTAATTTTTACTGTTATCTTTCTTCTAGTGGTTTGGGACTTTATTTGCCATTCTTTTTCAAACTCTTTTAGAAGTAAGCTTAGGTTGTGTATTTGTGACTTTTCTTCTTAAGGAGAACTTGTATTACTATATACTTCCCTCTTATGTTGCTTTTGGTGCATTCCAAAGAATTTGGACTGTCATGTTTTCATTTTCATTGGCTTCCATGTATTTTTTTATTTCTTCTTTAATTTCCTAGGTAACCCATTAATTCTTCAGTGGTAAGTTCTTTAACTTCCATGTATTTGTGGTCTTTCCAATTTTTTTTTCTTATGGTTGACTTCAAGTTTGATAGCATTGTGGTCTGAAAATATGCATGGCATGATCTCAATCTTTTGGTACTGGTTGAGGCCTGATTTGTGACCTAGCATGTGATCTATTCTGGAGAATATTCCATGTGCAGTCAAAAATAATATATCTATTATGTCCTTCTGGCTCAGTGTGTCCTTCAAAGCCACTGTTTCCCTGTTGATCTTCTATTTAGATGATCTGTGCATTGCTGTAAATGAGGGGTTAAAAATCCCTACTATTATTGTATTATTATCAGTTTCTTTATGTTTGTTATATATCTATATTTTGAGATTTATTTATAGATATAGATATATGCCAAGTTTGGGACATAAATATTTACAATTTTTAAATCTTCTTGTCATATAGGCCCTCTTTATGATGATATAGTGTCCTTCTTCATCTCTTATAACATTATTTTATAGTTTTAAGTATGAATACTCCAGCTTTCTTTTATTGTCTAGAAATACGGTAAATGGTTCTCCACCCCCTCACTTTCAATCTGGAAAGGAGTGTCTTTGGATCTAAAATGAGTCTCTCATAAGTAGCATATCAGTGAGGTTTTTTTTTTTCCTCTTCCATTCTGGTACCCTGTGTCTGATTGGAGAATTTAGCCCACTTATATCCAGAGTAATTATTGATAAATATGAAGTTAGTGTCATATTACCTGTAAAGTCACTGTTCCTATAGATTGTTCCTTTCTAGTGATTTTTGCTTTTGGTATCTCTACTGATCAAAGGGTCCCCCTTAATAATTCTTGCTGAGATGGTTTACTATTATGAACTCCTTTAGTTTTTATTGTCTGGGAAACTCTTTGTCTCTCCTTCTATTCTGAAAGACGGCCTTCTTAGCTGCATATTTTTTCCCACTTAGCATGTTGTCTATATCATGCCACTCCCTTTTGGACTACCAAGTCTCTCTGGACAGATCTGCTGTCCTTATGTGTCTTATGTATCCACCCTTGTAGTAAGGAACTTTTGTTCCTAGCTGTTTTCAGAAACTCTCTTTATCTTTGTATTTTTCAAGTTTCACTATGAAATATCTGGGTACTGACCTCTATCTGTTGATTTAGGAGAGTTCTCTGTGCCTGATGGACTTGAACGCTTCTTCTCTTCCCTAGATAAGGGATGTTCTCAGCTATAATTTGTTCCAATAAACTTTCTGCCCCCTTTTCCCTCTCTTATTCTGGGACTCTTATGATACAGATATTGCACTTTATGAAATCCCTGATTTCCCTAAGTCTATATTTGATCTAATATTTTTCTTCCCCTCTTCTTTCCAGCTTCATCATATTCCATAAATGTATCTTCTATATCCCCTATTCATTCCTCTGCTTCTTTTCATGATTACATCCAGTTGGTTTCCAACTCAATTATAGCATTTTTTTTATTTCAGCCTGACTAGTTTTTAGGTCTTTAATCTCTGCAACAAGGGTTTCTTTTTCAAGCCCAGCTAGTATTATGACTGTTGCTCTAAATTCTTGTTCACATCTATTGCTTATATCTGTTTTGAGCAACTCCCTGCCTGTAGTTTCTTCTTGATCTTTCTTTTGGGGAGAATACCTCTGTCTTGTATTTTGTCTAGGTTTCTGTCTTTTGCGTGTTATGAAAGCTTGTTATGTTTGATGCTCCTGAGAGTAATGCTATATTAAGAAGGGGTCATATACTGTATAGGGCCTGGCACTTTAGGAGTGTTGCTGGTGCACGTTGGGTGCACTCTGATGTTCTGATATGGCTGCATTTCCCACAGGTCAATCCTTTACAGAGCTCTTTCTTGCTTGCAGTGGGGAGTGTCTGACCTTTAACTAGGTGTGTTTTAATTTTTTGTGAATATGAGAGTGCCAAGTTCTCTCTCTCAAATTATGTAGATTGTCCTCTTAATCCTCAGTTAATTTTCTAAGTGTCAAAATGATTTGATGTGATCTCGCTGTTTTCCAGCGATCTCCATACTATTCCACCATCTCCCTCCTCCTGTTTTTTTCCTTTCTTATAAAAAATTAATATTTAATGCATTTATTGTATAAAATGTAAAATTCAGAAGTGCAATAAATATGTTGATGTTCCTTACTTTTAAACTTAAAATCATACTGTGTACTATTGAAACATGTTTTATTTTTATTTTTCATTTTATTATAAACATTTTGTTGCATTTTATTACACATATTTTTAATAATACTAATTTCTCATGTATCATCAAAAATTTATGTTTAATCCAGAAGTCATTACCAAAGTCTGGGTAGATAAACAGTGCTTACTTAGGATTGATTATATTCATTCCTTTCTTCCCCTAAGACATGACCTTATACTACTAAATAGAGGGCTGCCTTGAGCCCTACCAAAATTTGGTCATTCAGGACATTAGCTTAAACTTTAACTTTTCTACATCTTGTTTTCCATTAATTATGACAAAGGATTTTCAATATCGTTATGCAAAAATATATTTGCTAATTGAAATCAAACCCCACATCTCTGTAATTTCCCAGATTATTTCCTTCTCTCCCATCTCCAGAATATGATCAATAAACTTTCCCATCACCACATCTTCTAGAGTTTTTGTTTTGTTTTATTTTTACTTCCTTGCTGTAACAGAAAACAGACTGACCCTTGGGAACTGTGCTATCTGGCTTCACCATTTGCCACTCGGCACTCTTCCTGGCATCTGCCTCCCTCCCTGCAGTGGTTTTGGCTTTCAGCTGTATTCATTTCCATTCCTGATCTCATCCTTGGTTAGCTAAGTGTGCCTTAAAAATACTTTCAATCCTTTTAATTTTCTATCTTCTCCCCAATTAATTTTTCTTTTATACTTGCAGATTTATTCATTTTTATGGTCACATTCTGTACATTGTCACCACGTACGGCTACATTATTAAGATTCCAATAACACTCTTTTTAACCAGTGCCCTGTATTTCCAGACCACAGAATCTACACAGTATATTCACCTCAATAATCTCTCTTGTTATTCAGATTCTCAAACTACTGATCTCAAACTAATTTTTATATCCTTTATCATTTTCCTCATGTCTTTACTTCTATTCTTACCAAACTTAAAATCCCATCTTTCATTATTAAAAGTATTTTTTGGTGATACTGTCAATTCCCTTTCCAATTTATTTTTTAAATATTTGTTGGGTAAAAATTTTTCTTTTGCTTGAACTTGAATATGCATTTCTCTATGAACACGCCAGAGCAGCTAAATGCAGATGAAGAAGGATTAGAAGAGCTGACAGGTAAAGCATATGCATTTATCCCATCTTCTTTCCACGACCACCAGCATAACAACAATAATAAAGATTAAAAGCCATATAAATCTGAGGTGCCTGAGTGCCCCAGGCAGGTAAGCATCTGACTCTTGAACTCAGGTCAGGTCATGCTCTCAGAGTTCATGAGATCTATTCCTGTGTTGGGCTCTGTGCTGAGAGCGTAGAGCCTGCTTGGTATGCGCTCGCTGTCTGTCTGTCTGTCTCTCAGTCTGTCCCTGTCTCTGACTCTCTCTTTCAAAATAAAATAAATTATAAAAGAAAAAGAAATTTTAAAAATCCATCTAAATCTGTAAGAACAAGGCAATAAAAAATGGACAACAAAGAACAAGAGAAGTTGATAACATTTTAGGAGAAAACATATTAAGTGGAGGATGACTTACCTGAGTAGAACAAATTGAAATTTAAGCACATGTAGAAAAGGTTCCAGTGATGTGCAAGTGCATTCACTCTACACAGTAGAATGCCCAGTAGTTAGAGGTACTGAGGACCTGAGTACCTCACTGTCCGAATGGAACACTTGGTTGGAAAATAACTTTTTGAAAGTCTATAAGGAGTTCTTAGCTATCCAGACATCAGCTGTACACTCCCATTTAGGAGACTATTCTCTGAAGAAATTGTGCCAAAGACTCTGGACACAAGAAGAACAGGTTTAGCAGAGAGCAGTCATGAAGTGCTGCTCTAAGAACTACCTCTTTTGCATGTTTCCTGGCAAAATCCCGAATTTTCCTTTCCTTCACAGATTCCAGGACAGCAGCAGTTAATCTTATCTCTTCCTTCCCCTTGCCAAATTCCCACCCTCACCAAAATGTGAAAGATTGAAATTTCTTTCAACTTAGAGGCTAAATGACACCAGAATAAGTAACTATAAATTCTACAATAGGGCAGCGGCACAAAAAGGAGGCATGTTGCCTTAAACTTTAGTCCCATCAATGACCAGTTCAGTCAGTGCCAGAGACTGAACTATCGTCTGTTTTAGGACTTTATTCTTCAATACACATAAAAAGCTGGAAAATACCCAATGTGTAGGAAAGACAGTAATATGAAAGACAGAACTAATAAATCAGTAGATTCAATTAGAAAAAAAAGAACTCATATGAAACAGAAACAATGTGGAGATCTAAAGAAAATGTTTAATTCTTTTCAGTGCTCAGCGAATAAGGAAATATATTATGCATGGTATCTTTGAAAAATAGAGGAAAACAGCTTTAGGATATATAAAGTATAATTAAAAATTTTAAACATATAAAAATGTTAGAAAATAAAATCAGAGTATTCTTCTAAAATAAAGATATATAAAGCCAAGAAAATAAGTGATAAAATAAGAAAATTTAATGAACAACTCAAGATGTTCAATATCAAAATAACAAGAGTTCCAGAAAGAACAGAGAAAATAAAGCAGAAAAAAAAGAGAATTTTCAATGAAATAATGCAAAAAAAAAAAAAATTCACAGCTTGAGGAAGAATCAGGTACAGTGAATGAGAAAATAATTATACTAAGATTCTCCATGGAGATATTTCAGAAAACCTGGGAAGACGACACTTTGTATGAATGTACAAGTTTATATACGAAGAATGAAGAATAAACAGAGAAATATTGCAAACTAGAAGATCATGGAAATATCTAGAAGATAATCATCTAGCTGATTAGATTACATGATTTTCAAAACTGAGTTCCCAAACCAGCCAAACCAAAAACGAAATACAAATATAATATTTCAAACAATAGCTTTTTAAAAATGAACATCCCATGCATACTATGACTTAACGAAATGAGGGAGGAAACCAAAGAACAGGATAAATGGGATCCAGGACACAGGGCTGATGGTGAACAGAAGTCCTAGAGGTTCTTGAAAAGAAGCCTAGACAGTAAGTTGTCCAGGTTAGCCTAACAGAAGAGGGGTTTCCGAAGTTTCCAAAAGAAATAAAGTACTAATAAGCTATCTGATATTTTAATCTGGTGGAAAACTGTATTGAAATGTTCTTGGAGGGCTGGAGACTTTAAGAATTAGCTACAAAGCATAGAAAACTAAATTTTTAAAAATTGGATAATTAACTCCAGAAAGAAAGCAAAAAAAAAAAGAAAAAAAAAAGAAATGGATGTTTAATCTTTGCATGCTATTGGCTCAGTGTTGAACAGCAATATTTACTTAGTAATAATATGAAAAAATCTGAATATGGATTTAATTATATTGAGTGGAGGAAGACTCTAAGAGGCAGTGAGTAAGAGTAAGGAGAGGCTGGTTATATAATGCAGTGAAATTTTTAGCTATAATAATAAAATAGATAAATTTAAAAAAACACCACATATTTATATTATTAATAAAAATGGAAGTTCACACTAGAAGAAACAGTTAAGGAAATTGAAAGTATTTGTCTTAGGAGCCTAAGCCTTTTAGTACAACTTTTCTGAACAGTTTCCAATTTAATGAAAATCTAAATATAGCAAAATGCCCACTGCTCTCTCCCTCTCTCTCTTTCTTATATACATGCACACACACATACACACGCACAATTTTCACCTCAAACAGGCACTCACTACTGCATGAAACTACCATGGTGTTTCTAGAGTGAGTGCTTCGTGAAAATCAGAAATTACTCCAATTTTACGCTTTCTCCCCTGATTCTCAGGTCCCCAGCCCATTAAATCATCTCTGTCAATTACTTACCTTCCAATTTCTTTAAAAGATTGATTAACAGAGAACTCCCAAGTTGTTCCATCAGTAGATGATCTGTTCTCATGTTCCAGGGCTTCTCTCAGAAAAGACCCTGTTTCTCCATGGGGTCTGGACCCATTCCTTCTCCTCATTCCAAGGATTTCTCTTATGTCACCCCACTCACCAGACACCAACCCCTCCTTGTTTTCCGAATTATCAATAAACATGCTCTTGTAGATAAACCCTTAAAAAAAAAAGACAACCCTCACTTGTTTCCACTTTCAGTCCCAGATTCCAACAATCGTCTTTTCCAATTCATAATAAAAAATTCTCAAAAGAGTTGTTCATATTCAGTGTTCCCAGCTCAGTCCTTCCATTGGCTCTGCAACATCTCTGACTGCATCATATTTACTTATTGTCTTTCTTCGCACACCCCTTTCTCAATAAAATATACACTTCATGAATATGACTGTCTTTTTTGCTCCTATCCTAACACTTAGGACTTAGCACCTGGTCTGCAATAAGTATTTTTAAACAAGTGAATTAAGTATAAAATCTTTATTTCAAAACAACTCAAGGATTTCTTTTAAAAATATGTTTTAGTACATAATGTGTAGTACACAGTATGGAACAAATTATGCACCAGCTACTTGAATAAAAATTTTAAATCTATGCTTTAAAAATCCCCTTGATTTCATATAAATATACAATGTGAATCAAACAAAAAGTTATATTTCATTACACCAATCTCTATACCTTACATAAATATATCATGCTAATATAACTAAATCTTCAGTAAATAAGCATAATAAAAACTACATGTCAATTCTCATTGCCTAAAATTCTGAATTTTAGTGTGTATTTGTTTCCTTGCAAATGTGGTAAAGTGCTCTGAAATAATTAAAACTAAACATTTCAAATTTAACAGGAAATACCTGTTGCTCAGTAGAGGGAGTATAGTAAAATCATTTGTTAGCAGGATTTATTATAACAAAACTGCTGAAACATAAGAAGATAAGACATATCTCAAGTAAAGATCAATCAGCATCATCAGCTGGCTCTTGCCTCTTTTTTTTTTTCTTTTTTCTTTTTCTTTTTTACAATTTCTCTCTCACTCTATGCACCTAGCATATTCCTGGTCAGGTGGTTAACGGCCTATTATCCTTAATATTTATGAGATTTTTTACAACAGGAAATAGTCCCTAAAAGTCATTTTTCTTCTATTGCTAGCCACACCACCCTATTCTTTTTTTTTCTTTTTAACTTCAGTGTAAAATACAGTATTTGTTTCAGCTGCAAAATACAGTAATTCAACAGCTCCATATACTATTCAGTGTTCATCAAAGTAAGTGTAATATAAGTGTACAATTAAGACTACATCTCCTTCACCTCTCACCCATCCCCCTACACACACACTTCCCTTCTGCTAACCATCTGTTTATTCTCTATAGTTAAGAGTCTGTATTTTGGTTTGTCTTTTTGTAAATCCTCTGTTCATTTATTTTGTTTCTTCAGTTCTACATATGAGTGAAATCATATGGTATTTGTCTTTCTCTGATTGGCTTATTTTGCTTAGCCTTATAATCTCTAGTTCTATCCATATCATTGCAAATGACAGTTTCCCATTTTCTAATGGCTAGATATCATATATCATTCCTACATATAGCTACACACACACACACACACACACACACAGACACACACACATTTCTTTATCCATTCATCAACTGATGGACACGGGCTACTTCCATAATTTGGTTATTATAAATAATGTTGCAATAAGCATAGGAATGCATATACCACTTCAAAGTAGTGTTCTGGTATTCTTTGGGTAAATATCCAATAGTGTGATTATTGAATCATAAGGTATTTCTATTTTTAATTTTTGAGGGTTCTCCAGACTCTTTTCCACAGTGGCTTTTTGCATTCCTACCTACTGTACAAGAGGTCCCTTTTTCTCCACATCCTCACCAACACTTGTTTCTCGTGCTTTTGATTTTAGCCTGATAGGTGTGAGTTGATAATACACTGTGGTTTTTATTTGCGTTTCCCTGATGATGAGTGATCTTGAGCATCTTTTCATATCTGTTGGCCATCTGTATGTCTTCTTTGGGAGATGTCTGTTCATGTCTTCTGCCCATTTTTTAACTAGATTATTTGTGGGTTTGGTGGTGAATTGTAGAAGTTCTTTATATATTATGGATACTAACCCTTTATTGGATATGTCACTTGTAAGTATCTTCTCCCATTCAGTAGGTTGTCTTTAAGTTTTCTTGATGGCTTCCTTTGCTGTGCAGAGGCTTTTTTTTTTTTTTTAAGTTTATTTGTTTTGCGAGAAAGAGAATGTATGGGGCAGGGGCACAGGGAAAGAGAGAATTTCAAGCAGGCCCTGGGCTATCAGTATGGAGCCTATCCTGGGGCTTGACATGGGTCTCAACCTCACAAACTGTGAGATCATGATCGGAGCTAAAATCAAGACTCAGATGCTTAACCAACTGAGCCACCCAGGAGCTCCAGAGAATCTTTTTGATATAGTCTCCCTACCCCCACACATAAAACTGTCTACTGTTTAGATTCCTTAATAGAATTTTTTTTCCTATATTGCATCTTTGAGTGAGATCAATCTATAATTTTATGGATATACTAGATGTTATTGTATAAAACATATGTGTCACTTTATGAAACAAATTAAATAACCATCTTTTCATATGTTTTGAAGGGTTTATACAATCTGGGAATTATCTGTTTATTAAGAAATTTGAGAGAATTCACCAATAAATTGATGTAAGCAAGAAATATGATAAAACTTTCATTAATAATAAAAGTTTAACAGTATTACCCACTTTATATATTAGGAATAATTTATGTAACACAAAGATTACTTGTTCATTTACAGCCTGAGAAAATTTAGTAATTTCAAGATGGAAACATTATTGGAAGGAATCTCTTGGTAACAGAGAATAGCAGGGTTTCTACTATGTTTCTACTACTAATCCACAATACCTCCTGTTCCCTATGCAGATTGATTTGTCTCTTCCTCATGGATTATAACTGCATAACCCAGGGAAGAGGCAATTTTTACTAAACCTTAAAGCACATTGTATTCAGATTTGTATTCAGATTTTTGAGAATTTATTTAGGATTTTGACATCTATAAGCAACACTGTTCTTAGTTTTTCTTCTGAGCAAATTATTTTTTGAGATTCTGTTATCAGGCAAACATTTCCTCTATGAAGTAATTTGGGTAAAATTTTATATTCTGAAACAGCATGTAAAGCATGAGAATTAACTTTTCTTGAAATGTTGAAAGACCAAAACTGCAAAATGGCCTCAACCTGAAACAATTTTTAGGGCATTTTCAGTATCATATGTTTCTAAGTGTTATCAAACTGTGAATTTATGCTAACACTAATTTTATAATTTATATTATCATTGCAAAATCATTCATTGAGATTTTCAAGTTTCTGTTCATTTACCATATATGTAGGTACCTACATAATATATAAATTTATTTTTCATATATATTATTCTAAGTTAATACAAATACATTTTATATATGTATACATATAGATGCACATGTGTGCATAAAATTGAGGTAGTAACAGATGTAATGACAAAAATTAATTAGGGTAGGCAGAGCACTGGAAAGGAATGGGATGGGAATGATGGCAGTGGTATGTATTAGGTAGACTTGTTGATTAAAGCCCTTCTAAGAGGGCATAATGTGAGCCAAGATCACAATTCCATGAAAATTTAGCCCACGATTTGGACAAACTGCTTACCCATCAGAAGCAGCAGAACACATGAAGTCTCTGAGACAAGAACAAGCTTAGTGTGTGGAGGTCAGAAAGCCTGTGATTTAATAGACAGTGATGCAAGTAGAACAAGGCCTAGCTAACAGAAGATACTCAATAAACTGCTTAGTGAACAATGAGTAGAGTTTAGTCTTTTCTCTCAGTTTGATGGAAAGCCATTAGAAGATTCTTTCTTTTTTAGTGAGCAAATAAAGGGCCTAGTTACTTTACCAAAAGGTCACCATGAGTCTTAGACACCCACGGATGCTAAACCTGGCCCTTAAGGATACTGTGGTTAGTGGAAGTTCTTTCTAGAGCCCAGCAATCCATTCCCTGTTCTTTCCAATTTTCAGTCCTACCATTTGTGCTTGTGTGTGTTTGTGTGTATTTCAGTGTGAAGGAGACAAACCATGAAGACAATCTTGCTGGACCTAAATTAGAACCTGTGTTTTAAAGAAAAATTCTTTCACACTCTATATGACAGAGAAAATTTTCAAAACCCTATTTCTTGCTAGTACTATATTCCGCAGGGAAAAAAACCAAACACATAAAGACAACATCTTGAACCTTGTTCATCTTAGAACAAGACTACTTTCTACTGATTGGTAACCCACTTCCAGTTGCCCAGTTTGTGAGTTATTTAGATTCCTTGCTATTTTCTTCCTTTTTTCCCCCTTCCATTCAACTCCAGGAAAGTACTTCATAACAGATGAAAAATAATCAGTAGAAATGGAAAACTCAAAACATCAACTTGAGGATTTTTTCCTTTTTTTAGTATGCCATTAGCTACAACACCATACATTAATCTGTTTGAACAAAAGGAAAACCAAAGAACACTTATTATCTGCTTGGTTTCTACTCCAAAATAGTGTTTTCTATGGTGCTATAATAATTTGAAATTATTTAATATTTAATAATTTGAATGTGCTTTCTTCTTACATTTGCAACCCTTCACTTGAAGTAGAATTGCAATGAAAGCCACACAGGGGCATGTCATTTGCATTCAAATTTGTGTCCCCTAAGGACAGAATCCAATATTATATATACTGCTTTTTGTGAGGAAATGGAATATACTAAGTATTTCACAAATGTGCATATGGAACAACTACCAAACCACAACCTAAGCAGTTCCCAGGCCTGAATTCACCACTTACAAAGTAATTGCTCTCTGAACTTCAATTTCATCTGTAAACTGGAAATAATAACATTTAACCACACAAGAATGCTCTAAGGCATTCTGTTAGTTCTGATGGTTCTGATAGTGCAGAGTCAGCATCACCTGCAAATTGTTAAAAATGAAATTCTTAGGTAACCTCAGACCTACTGAATAAGAAACTCTGAAGATTGACTGAACAATCTGTGTTGTAACAAACCTTCCAGCTAATTGTGATGCATGTACAAGCTGTAAATAACTATTTCAATGATGCAACAAGACAATGGATGCTTTGACCACTGTACACATTACCCACATGTTAACTACCATTCTTATGACACTAAGGAATATTTTCAGCAAATATCTATGGGCAGGACTGTGCTAACTCTACAAGATTGTTACAAGTATAGTACTTCCCTTCAATAGTTTAGTATTTATAAGGAAACAGGCAATGCAGTACTATATGGTAAGTGCTGTCATAGGAATTTGCAGGGTGACAGGGGACCAAAGATGGTACACTTAACTCAGGGCATAAAGGAAGCTCTTGAGGAGAAAATGTTGTTTGGTCTGTGGCCTCATTGGTAAGTATACATTAGCCAGATTGATTAGGAGTGAAGCCATCTTTTGGCCAATAAGAATAGATGTCATGGCAAGTCCTAGAAGTGTGGAATATCATATCTCTCAGGTGAAGGAGTTAATTAGGGTTAAAGGACTGATGAGCAAAAAAAGAACGGAAATCAAACCAGCTGTGCTATCAAGAGGTCATATCAGATATGAGCCTCTGTGTAACACTGCTTTATCTGGACAGGATTCCTAAAACCATGAGAGAGTGGTAAAGGGCTTATCCTAGGAACACTACACAATGTGTCCTCAGTCTGAAGGCAAGGCATCCAGTTAGGAACCTGTTACTAGTGTGATGAGTTACTTTGGCCACATGGTTGGAGCAGGATGGGGAGGAGGCCATATGTTAGAGATGTAGGAAGTAATTTGATGGAATTTTTGTGATTGAGATGATGAAGTGGAAAATGGTAATGGAACTTCAGAAATTGTGTTTATACATATTTCTTAGCATAAAATTTTTATGTGTGATGCTTTCAAAGTCCTATTTCAGAATCAGATTAAGATTCCCTTTAGTTTCATAACTGTTAGGAAATATGCAATCAAATGCATTCTCCCTATTATCCTGAAACGGTGAAAAATACTGGATCACATCAGCTAATTTATATTTAGAATCTCCTCTAAATTTGAATATGCAGTATCAACAATTTTATGAAATTACTGTGCTTCTACATTAGCACTTGATTTGTCTTTGTATTACTTTAGACTTATTAGAACAATGCAAGTAGTTTACAATACAGAGTAAAGCCTCTGCCAGTTCCCACCAAATTACTCCGTGAACACATGCTTAGAAAATGTGTAAGTCCTCATTTGTTTTCCCTGGCAATGAGACATTTAAGCTAGGGCTGACACACAAATAACAATAAGGATGGAAAGAGCTTTTTTCAGGTGGTAGTGAGTGATGAATGGGTGTTCCGAGAACTAAGTTGTTTTGTAACTCTGTGGTTATAACCTATTAATAGCAGAAGACCTGTTCAAATTTAGGAAAGATTGGGGTGTTGGTTCTGACTGAAAGAGTCTTATTGTATTTTATTTCTTCCTCTCTCCTGTTTGTGCTAAGAAAACAGACCCTTATGCATGAATGGAGTGGGACATTTATCTTGCTGTTTCAGGTGGATTCTACCTAATACTTAACGTTTAAAATATGTTGGAACTAATTAATCAAAAGGAAATTAGTCCAAACAAATTAATCACTGGTGCTCAATATGGAATTTCAGAGCTTTGTGGCTCAGATTATTTAGTGGCTTTTCCTATTTTTTGTTGTTGTTTTCTATTAAAATGAATTCACCCATAAGAAGGAGGTCTCCTTTCAAGGGCTTACCTCAATCGTACCACCCCCTTCTGCTGGCACAGACTGGGCACATGGCCTATAAAACACTTGGTTTGAGCTGATGCTTCCATGCTACGTTGCCTATAGTAATCTAATGGGTAGAAGTCAACCGCCAGGGGGTACTGAGGAAAGGAATGAGCATGTAGGCAGTGAGCATCTCCATCACCTGCGTTTTCTTCCCTTACATGTGTATGGAATGAAGAACTTTCAGGCATATTCATATGTTAAAAAAAATAATGGCGTAATTAATAAGCCACAAAAACAGAATCTGTGGCAAAGGCTTTTCACTGCTTCCTAATTCTTAACTGATGCTCAGGCAACACTGGGAAATGGGGCAGGTACATGGAGGACCAATCTGTTTGGGACACGTAGGCATACGATGAGCAGAAACAGGCATGACCATGATATAGACTAGAAAGCAGAAGAATAGGTGTTGAACATCTTGGCATACATAACACTTTACAATTAAAGTAATGCTTTAAAGTGATGCTTTCACGTCACGGTTTTATTTAATTTTTATCTACATTCTATGAGGTGAGTTGTATTTTTTATTGCTTATAATATAAAACTGAAATTACCTGACTCTTCCAAAACCAAAGTGGCAGAGTATAGCCTCAAATCCATTCACCCTGATACTATTATTTACTTTCTTTTCCTGAGCCACATCTGTGTTCTCTACATCTAGAGATGATTCCAAAGTGAGTTTAATGTCATAAATGGACATTTTCCCACCATTAAGACAACATTTTTCTCCTAGTGTTTCTACCTAGCAGATAAAAATTATCAGGTTAACTACCAGTATAAACTTCAGGAAGATAATGGGAAGAAAAGCCATGCAGTGAACAGAGCATCTCCTAATATTCCAGAGACACAATATGAAACTGAGAATACATCTCTGGGTGGCATCCTGCTCAACAGCTCTGTGCCTCCATTTCCTCAACTATCAAATGGGGAAATAACTCCTGCCTAGTAACATTACTGTATTACAAATAAGATACCAGAGTGTTTAGAAATCTTTTAGCATATGGCAGGCATTCAATACATAATTTCTATTGGGTCTTGTATATTAGAGTTTTCTGAAACATGGAATGTAAATGTAGAATTAAACATGTTTCTATAAACAAAAATATATACATGAATTTAATATACATGATGTTATGACAGAAATATCTAATAGATAGAAAAAAAGTCCAGTGCTATTATGCTGTCATAACTCTAACCTGGAATATATCCAAAATGCATGCTGCTTCTGAAGGGATTTTCTTTATATGCTATTAAAAACTGTAAGATTAGAGACAGTATAGCTAAAAGAATATATACAGCAATAAAGAACTGGGAAATATAGGTTAGTTTAGGATCCCATTAACAATTTGAACAAAATTCGATCATATCTCTTCAGATCCCATGAGTATAGATGATTTATGTATATTATTACATAACCAATTTTTCTGAAAGTTATATGATACATATATAAGCACTTCATTTTTGGAATAAATATATCACCTATTCCATAAAAGTCTAGTTGAGATAGCACATTTTAAATTTTATGGGTCTGAATAAAGATTCTTTAAGCAGTTCTTTCATCCAGTCTTTTAAAGCTTTATTATAGTTCATATATTTTTTTCTACTTTGTCTTATTTTTAAATTATTTTATTTCTTCTTTAAATTTATGCTGCTATAAATTCTCAAATAGGTCTTCTCCGTGCTTTATATATCTAGTAGAGTACCATGTACATAGTAGACATTCAATAAATATCTTATCAATAGGCATTATTGATTTAATGAAGAAAATTTTAGGATCAAAATAGAAGAGCAGAAAAACTTAAGTTCTATATCTGCTTATAATAAAAGACCCAACACAAATTGACATAAATCATATAGAACATTTACTAATTTGTACAATGAAAAAGTCTAAATGTAGAGAATTCTTGAAAGATAAACTGATTGAGAGGTTTGCAATGACATTAAGGTTGTTCCTCCATTTCTCAGTGATCCCCAGTCTCTGCCTTCTTCTTATCATGAGGCTGGCTTTTGTAGCAAAATGATAAGAGTACTTCCTTAGGTTAACAGGAACACATGCTTCCTTTTGCACATAAGAGTTGGAAAGAGGATGCCTTTTACCACAATTTCCCAACAAAATGTATACCTGAAAAAATTCATCCTGGAAAGATGTATGTCTGTGTCTATGAAAAAATCCCTATTTTAATTTTTTTTAGTACAGCTATCGCACAACGCTACATTAGTACATCAGTCTCAGGTGTACAACATAGTGACTCAACTTCTCTATATGTTATGCTATATTCACAAGTGCAGCTACCATCTCTCTCCAGACCATGCAATTACAGTTCTCATTGACTATATTCCATATGTTGTGGTGTTTATTCCTGTGACATAGTCATTCCATAACTGGGAGCCTATATTGCTCACTCCCCTTCATCTATGTTGCCCATCCTTCCACATCTCCTACCCCCCGTCAACCATCCATTTGTTCTGTTGTTTTCCTTTTTTAGATTGCACATGTAAGTGAAATCGTATAGTATTTGTCTTTCTCAGTCTTACTTATTGTGCTTAGCGAAAAACATCGTAGGCCTATCCATATTGTCTCAGATGGGATGGCTGCATGAAATTCCGGTGTGCGTGTGTTTGTACACATCACATATTTTTTTATCCATTAGTTTATCAATGGACACTTAGATTGCTTCTCTAATTTCAGTGTCGTGAATAATGGTAAAATAAACAAAGCAGAGCATATGTCTTTTCTAATTGGTATTATCATATTATTTGGGTATATACCCATTAGTGAAAATTTCTTGATCATATGGCATTTCTATTTTTAATGTGTTAAAGAAACCTCCACACTGTTTCCAAATTAGCTGCAACTACATTCCTACCAACAGTGCACAAGGGTTTCTTTTTCTCCAGATCCTTGCCAGCAGTTATTACTTCTTGTCTTTTTAATTTTAGCCATTATGGCAGGTATGACGTGATATTTCATTGTGGTTTTGATTTGCATTTCCCTGATGATAGTGAGGTTAAGCATCTTTTCATGTGTCTTTTGGCCATCTGTATGTCTTCTTTGGAAGACTGTCTCTTCAGGTCCTCTGCTTATTTTTTAATTGGATTTTTGGGTATTGAGTTTTATGTTATATATTTTGATATTAACTCCTTATGTGATACATAATTTCCAAATATCGTCTCCCATGCCACAGGCTACCTTTATGTTTTGTTGTTTCCTTTGCTGTACAAAATCTTTCTACTCTGACATAGTCTCAATAGTTTATTTTTGCTTTTCTTTCCTTTGCCTCAGGAGATGTATCTAGAAAAATATTGCTGTAGTCAATGTGAGAAAAATTACCACATATATTGTCTTCATAGAGGCTTCAAGTCTCACATTTAGATCTTTAATCCATCTTGAGTTTACTTTTGTGTATGGTGTAAAAAAGTGGCCCAGTTTCATTCTTTTCTGTGTATCTGTCCAGTTTTCTCCATTTATTGAAGAGATGCTCATTTTCTCATTGCCTCTTTTTTCATAAACTAACCATATAAAATTTGGGTTTATTTCTGAGCTCCCTATTCTGTTCCATTGATCTAAGTATCTATTTCTGTGCCAGTACCAAACTGTTTTTATTAACACAACTCTGTAATGTATCTTGAAATCTGGGATGTGACACTTCAGGCTTTGTTCTTTTTCAAGATTGCTCTGTCTATTCAGGGCCTTTTGTGACTCCATACAAATTTTAGGATTCTTTGTTCTAGTTCTGTGAAAAATACTATTGGTATTTTGATAGGGATTGCATTAATATGTAGGTTGCTTTCCACAGTATGGACATTTAAATTAAATTAATTCTTCCAATCCATGAGCATGGAGTGTCATCTTCATTTTTTTTTTATGACTGTGTTATTATTTTCAGAGTACAGGTCTTTTACCTCAGTGGATAAGTTTATTTACAGATACTTTAGTGATTTTGGTGAAATTGTAATTTGTTTTCTTATCATTCTATTTTGTTAGTGTATAGAAACTACTTATTTCTGGTTATTTCTGAAACTTTAATTTTATTGATTAGTTCTACCAAATTTTTAAATATTTTAGAGAAAGAGCACAAACATGCGTGGGGGAGGAGCTGAGGGAGGGAGAGAGAGAATCCCAAGCAGACTGTGCTGTCAGTGCAGAGCCCAGTGAGGGTCTGTGTCACAAACTGTGAGATCATGATCTGAGCCAAAACTAAGAGGCAGATGCTTAACCGAGCCACCCAAATGTCCCACTTCTAGTAATTTTTTGGTGGAGTCCATAGAGTTATCTATGAATAGTATCATGCCATCTACAAATACTGAAAGTTTTACTTCTTCTTTACCAACTTAGATTCCTTTTATTTAGCTTTCTTGTCTCATTTCTATGGCTATGATTTACAGCACAATGTAGACTACAACTGATAAGAGTAGACATCCTTGTCTTGTTCTTGATCTTAGAGACAATCTCTCAGTTTTTCACCACTGAGTAGGATGTTAGCTATGGTTTTTCATATTTGACCTATATTATGTTGAGGTATGTTTCTCCAATGCCACTTTATTGAATCTTTATCATGAATAGATACTGAATTTTGTAAAATATTTCTTCTGCATCCATTGAGATAATATGACTTTATCTTTGGTGCCAAAAATGCATGATATTATTTCAATCTTCTTAAATTTATTGAGTCTTGTTTTGGGGCCTAACATGCGATCTGTTTTGCAGAATGTTCCATGTGCCCTTGAAAAGAATCTGTTGTTTTTGGATGGCATGTCAATGTATATATCTGTTATGTCCATCTGGTCTAAAGCATCAGACACTTATATTTTCTGTGTGGATAATCTATCCACTGATGTAAATGAAGTATTAAAGTCCCCTACTAATATTGTACTATGGTCAATTACTCTTTTGATATCCATTAATATTTGCTTTATGTTTAGGTGTTTCATTGTTAGGTGCATAGATATTTATAATTGTTATATCCTCTCAGATTGATACATTATCATGTAATGTCTTTGTCCCTTGTTACAGTCTTTGTTTCAAAGTCTATTTTACCTGATATAAGTACTGCTATACTGGCTTTTTTTTT
>NC_043709.1:118033490-118090696 GCF_006229205.1 Suricata suricatta
CGCTCAACCAACTGAGCCACCCAGGCACCCCAGTAAAAGCCATTTAAAGAGTGATGTAAACAGAGAACCCGAGTAGCTCAGTCGTTTAAGCATCTGGGTCTTAGTTTTAGCTCAGGTCACCATCTCATAGTTTGAGAGTTCGAGCCCCACATCAGGCCCTGCTCTGACACTGCGGAGCCTGCTAGGGATTCTCTCTCTCTTCAAAATAAATAAAAACGTTAAAAATAACAATAGAGATGTAGATGTTTCTCGTACAATACACTCATACACACACAAACCCGTATATATACAATGGGTATGCGTGTTCTATGACAGGGTGAAAGAGGTGGAGGAGGCATATCTGGCTGTTTAGAATGCATCAGGAGGATGAAACTGCATCTTGAGATGATGAGTAATGTTTTGAAATATTTGTCCGTAATTTCATCTAAGACTTGAATAATGTATTATTTTTAATCTGAGAAACATCAAATGCGAAAAATGTAATTATTTATCACTTGAGTGTGGAGATTACAATTTTTATTTCACTTATATTCACATTTATTGATTAGAATTTTTTGGATGATATTTGGATATAATTTTTAATTTCCAGTAATTTTTACTATTTCAAAATTAACTGAAATATAGTAATGTTTACGGAAGATAAGCCCTTCTAAAAACATCCATAGAAGATATTTTCTTCAGGATGGTAGACTGATAAATATAGGTAGGTGGGACTTTTCTGTAGTAGCATACTCAATTTCCTATAATATAATCATCTTCTTTGAAGAATTTTGTACTTAAGTGCCTAAATCAAAATTTCATTCATACTTTTTAAGTTCAAAATTTTTTGCCCAATGTGACAAAATTCAGCATTATTTTGAAATTAATTTTGACTGTTAAAGTACATTCCTTCCCATTACTTTTCTCATATTAGCTGAAATGATTACACAACTTTGACCTATACTTTAACAAAATTTTTTTGTAATACATAAGTAAATAAAAATTCAGTGATATATTAATGTACCTACTGAAGGGAATATTATTTCCTGTTATTTTCATAAATTTTCATCACCAAAATCTGTCTTTATTTTCCCTTTTATCCATAGTATCTGTACCTATTTCTGAAAAAAGAATATCCAATTTTTTTTGGATATAAACTCCTCAAAGAAACATCGTAAAAAAAGGCCATACAATATTCCCATTTGTTCACCATCTGGTTTATACACACTCAAACTCACTCTCTCTCTCTCTCACACACACACACACACACGCATAGCCAAATAAAAAATAGATACAGATAGGTAGGCAGGTAGACAAGAAGGATGGATACTACTTCTCCAGATGGTTTGTGTTTCTCCCATTATTTTATTTTATTATTCCCAGTATACTGAATGTATAGTGTTATATTAGTTTCAGGTATACAATATAGTGATTCAACAATTCTATACATTATTCAGTGTCTATCATAAGTGCACTTATAATTCCCTTCACCTATTTTTGTATCCTTCCCACACACTTCCCCTCTAGTAAACTCTGCTTATGATTTTTTCCCTTTATTCCTTTGTTTTGTTTCTTAAATTCCACATGAATGCAATCATGTGGATTTGTCTATCTTATTTCACTTAACATTATGCCCTTGAAGTACATTCATGTTGTTGCAAATGGCAAGATTTCATTCTTTCTTAAGGCTAAGCAATGTTCCTGTGTGTGTATTATCTATTAATCTACAGATGGACAATTGGGTTGTTTCCATTATTTTGCTGTTATAAATAGTGCTGCAATAAACATATCACTGTGCTAATATCTTTTCAAATTAGTGTTTTAATATCCTTTGGGTAAATAATCAGTAGTAAGATTATTGGATCATCTGGTAATTCTATTTTTAATTTTTTGAAGAAACCCCATACTATTTTTAATAGTGGTTGAACCAATCTGCATTCCCACCAACAGTGCACAAGAGTTCCTTTTTCTCCACATCCTTGACAACATATTTCTTGTATTTTATATTTTAGCCATTCTGGCAGGTGTGAGGTGATACTTCTTTGTGGTTTTTATTTGCATTTCCTAGACGATTAGTGATGTTGACTATCTTTACATATATCCAAGGACTCTCTGTATTTTTTTTTTGAAGGAATGTCTGCTAATATCCTCTCCCCATTTTTAATTGGATTATTTGTGTTTTTGGTGTTGAGTTGTAGAAGTTATTTATATATTTTGGATACTAACCTATATCAGATAGATCATGTGCAAGTTTCTTCTTCCGTTCATAGGTTACCATTTTGTTGGATTTCCATGGCTTTATAGAAGCTTTTTATTCTAATGTAATATCAATAGTTTATTTGAGGTTTGTTTCCCTTGCCTGTGATTTACCTAGAAAAGACTCAATGACCAATGTCAAAGAAATTACTATGTTTTATGAGTCTTATAGTTTCAAGTCTAAAATTTAGGTCCTTAATCTATTTTAACCTTATTTTTCTGTATGCTCTAAGAAAGTGGTCCAGTTTCATTCTTTTCCAACTACCTGTCCAGTTTTCCCAGCAGCATCTGTTGAAAGACTTCTTTTTCCCATGACGTATTATTGCCTCCTTTGTTATAGATTAATTCACCAATGTAACTGTGGGTTTACTTCTGGGCTTTCTATTCTGTTACACAGATCTATGTATCTATTTTTGTGGCAATTACATACTGTTCAGATTACTACACCTTTGTAGATCTTGAAATTTGTAATTGTGATACCTACAGTTTTTGTTTTTGTTTTCTTTTCTTTCTGAAAATCACTCTAGGGTCTTGTGCTTCCTTACCAATTTTAGGATTGCTTGTTCTAGCGTGAAAAATGTTGTTGGTATTTTCACAGGGATTGCATTAAATCTGTAGATTGCTTTGGGTAGAATGGCACTTGAACATTTGTTCTCTCAATCCATGAGCATGGAATAGCATTCCATTTGTTTGTGTCATCTTCAGTTTCTTTCATCAAAGTTTTATAGTTTGCAAAGTTCAGGAGGCATTTGGCTGGCTCAGGTGGTAGAGTATGTGACTCTTGATATCAAAGTTGTAAGTTCAAGCCCCATGTTTGGTGTATTGGTTACTTATAAACAACAACAAAAACAAAACAAAGTACTAATTTTTCACCTCCTTGGTTAAGTTTCTGCCTATTTATTTTATTTTTGGTACAATTGTAAATGGGATTGTATTCTTGGTTTCTCCTTTGCTATTTCATTATTAGCATGCAGAAATGCAATAGATTACTGTTCATTGATTTTTTTATTCAATGACCTTAGAGAATTCAAAGATCAGGTCTAGGGGTTTTGCTTTGTATTTGGTGGACTTTTCAGAACTTTCTATATAGTATCATATCATCGGCAAATAGTGAAAATTTTAATTCTTCTTTACCAATCTGAATACCTTTTATTTCTTTTTCTTATCTGATTGCTGGGCCAGGAGTTCCACTACCATGTAGAATAAAAGAGATTAAGAGTACTTTGTTCCTGATGCTAGGAGAAAAGCTCTGGTTTTCAACATTGAAAATACCTATGTTAGCTGTGAATATTTTTACATATGATATTTACTATGTTAAGTTGAGGTATGTTCCCTCTAAATGTACAGTGTTGTGCTTTTATCATGAATGAATGTTGTACTTGGTCAAATGATTTTTCTGCCTCTGTGGAGATGCTCATATGGTTTTTAACTTTTCTCTTGCCAATGTGATATACCACATTAATTGGTGAATACTGAATCATCCTTGCATCCCCAAAATATATCCCACTTGATTATGGTATATGATGTTTTGAATGTATTGTTGGATTCACTTTGGGAATATTTTGTTGAAGATTTTTACATCTTTGTATATCAAAAATATGGGCCTTTAGTTCTTTAACTCTGTAGAGTCTTCTTTTTCTAGTATCATGGTAATATTGACCTTCTACAATTAATTTGGAAGGTTTCCTTCCTCTTCTATTTTTAGAATAGTCTGTGAAGAATAGGTATTAACACTATTTTTTAATTTTTAAATATTTATTTATTTTTGAGAGTGAGAGAGACAGAGCAGGAGCAGGGTAGGGGCAGAGAGAGACACACACACAGAATCTGAAGCAGACTCCAGGCTCTGAGCTGTCAGCACAGACTCCAATGCGGGGCTTGAACCCACAAACCATGAGATCATGACCTGAGCTGAAGTCGGACACCCAACCAGCCCAGGTGCCCCAACACTACTTTTTTTTTTAATTTAATATTTTTATTTTTAAACGTATGCAATTATTTCCCGTCATTTACAATACAGTAGTTTCAATGATACTCCAAACAGAAAAGCAAAGTAAAAAATCAAAACCCCCACTTGTATTTCCTGTAATTAGACTTATACAGAAATTAGAAGGTTAGGTACCAACTAGTTAATCACCTAATTTCACAGCTTCTGAAGTGGCAATTGTAATATAGCAGCTTATCTATGATACATTCAAGATACATGATATAATTTATTACTTGCCCATAAGCTAAAACACAGCCTGCTTAATACCTTTAAATGTTTGACAGAATTCACCTTGAAGCCATCTGCTCAGACTCTCCTGAGTCACTCTGGGGAGGTTATTTGTTTCTAGGACTTCATCCATTCCTTCTAGGTTGACCAACTTGTTGGCAACTAATTTTTAATAATATTCTTATAATCCTTAATGCTTCTGTTTTGTGGTTAATTTTCATCTTTCATTTCTGATTTTGCTTGAGTTTGAGTTCTCCCTCTCTTTTTTGATTAGGTTGGCTAATGGTTTATCAATTTTATTGATCTTTTCAACAAATCAGCTGGTTTTATTGATCTGTTTATTTTTGTGTTTTAGTTTCTATTTTTTAAAAATTGTTCTAATCATTTCCTTACTTTTACTAGCTGTGAGTTTTGTTTTTTTCTAGATCCATTAGATATGAGTTTAGGTTATTTGAGATTCTTGTTGCTTCTTGAGGTATTGCCTGTCTCTGAAAACAACTTTTGCTGCACCCCCAAAATTTTAGGTCATTGAGTTTCATTTTCATTTGTCTCCACGTATTTTTTTTTTAATTCCTCATTGCTTTTTTGGTTGATCCACTAATTGTTTAGTAGTATGTTACTTAAACCCATGTATTTGTGTCCCTTACAGATTTTTTTCTTGGTTTTCATTTCTACTTTAATATTGTGGTGTTCAAAATTCTTATGGCATGACTTCAATTTCTTGAACTTGTTGAGACTTGTTTTGTGGCTTAACATGTGATCTATTCTGGAGAATGTTCCATGTGCCCTTGAAAGAATGTATTTTCTTCTGTTCTAAGATAGAATGTTCTGAGTTTATCTGTTAGATCCATCCAGTCCAATGTGTCGTTAAAAGCCACCATTTTCTGGGGCACCTGGGTGGCTCAGTTGGTTGGGTGTCCAAATTCGGCTCAGGTCATGATCTCACAGTTCATGAGTTCAAGCCCTGCATTGGGCTCTGTGCTGGCAGCTCAGAGCCTGGAGCCTGTTTTGGATTGTCTCCTTCGCTCTCTGCCCCTTCCTCCCTCATGCTCTGTCTCTCAAGGATAAATAGACATTAAAAAATAAATTAAGAAATAAAAATTTTAAAAAATAACAGCCACCATTTCCTTGTTGATTTTCTGTCTGGATGATGTCAATTGATGTAAGTGGGGTGTTAAAGTGCCTTATTATTGTACTACTGATTACTTCCTTTGTGTTTGTTAATAGCTGCTTTAAGTATATGGGTGCTTTCATGTTGGATTCATAAATATTTACAATCATTATATCTTCTTGTTGGATTTTTCCCTTTACCTACTATCCTTTTGTTGCAGTCTTCATTTTGCAGTCTATTTTGTCTGATATAAGTATTGCTACCACAGCTTTATTTTCACTCCCTTTCTTCATGACAAATGCCTTCCCATCCCCTCACTTTCAATATGCATGTGTGCTTTAGGTCTGAATTGAGTCTCTTGTAGGCAGCATATAGATGGGTCTTGCTTTATCCATTCTGTAACCTTGTGTATTTTGATTGGAACATTTAGTCTATTTACATTCCAACTAATTATTGATACAAGTACTAACTGCCATTCTGTTACTTGTTTTATAGTTCTTCTCTGTTCCTTTCTTCTCTTACTATCTTTCATGTTTTGCTGGCTTTCTTGAATTCTAAGCTTTGATTCCTTTATCTTTACTCATGCATCTATGACTAGTTTTTGATTTGTGGTTACCAATAGATTTATATAGAACACTAATGCATACAGCAGGCTGTATTAAGTTGATGGTCACCTTAAGTTTGAACCCATTGTAAAGCACTAACTTTTAATTCATCTCTTCCCCCCATTTTATGTATACGGTGTCACACTTTACGTTCTTTCATTTTGTGAATCTCCTGATGAATTTTCATTAATATACTTAATTTTATTGCTTTTGTGCTTTCGATTTTTCTGTTATGTTTTTTCTTTTCAACTCAGAGAGTCTGATTTTAATATATCTTGTAAAACTTCTTTAATGTTGATGAATTCCTTTAACTTTTGTCTGCACGGAAAACTCTTCATCTCTTCTAAGTGATGGTCCTGATGGATAAAGTATTCTTGGTTTTAGTTTTTTTTTTTAATTTTTTGTTTTGGTTTTCCTTTCAGTACTTTGAATATGCCATGTCCCTTCTGGCCTGCAAAATTTATGCTAAAAACTCAGCTGACAGCTTATGGAGTTTCCCTTGTAGGTACCTATTTTCTTTCTCTTGCTGCTTTAAACTTTTTCTTTATCACTACTTTTTGCCAGTTTATTATGTATCCTGACGTGAAGATCCTTGGGTTGATTTCGTTGGAGGGTCTTTATGCCTCCTGGATCTGGTTTTGTTTCCTTCCCCAAATTAGGGAAGTCTTCAGCTATTACTGAAATAAGTTTTCTGTTCACTTTTCTCTTTTCCTTTTACCATCTCTATAATGTGAACGTTATTACATGTGATGGCATTGCTGAGTTCCCTTAATCTATTCTCACCTTTTACCCCCAGCTTCATTGCTTTCTATTACTCTGTCTTCCAGGTTGCTGATCCATTATTTTGGTTCCACTAGTCTATTATTTATTCTCTTGGGTGTATTCTTAATTTCATGCATTGATTAATCTCATTGATTCTTTTATATTTTCCATCTTTTGCTGAAGGTGTCACTGAGATCCTCTACTCTTTCCTCAATTTAGTATCTTTATGATCATTACTTTGAATTCTTTATGAAGCATATCCTCTCCATTTCATTTAGCTCTCTGAGATTTTGTTCAGTTCATTCATTTGGGACATATTTCTCTGTCTCATTTTGTTTAACCCAGTGTCTGTTTCTGTGTTAGAAAATTCAACTTCTCTAAAGTACTGACTTTATGAAAAGAGCTCCTATAGAGCTTCACAGTACAATTTTTCCCCATTCACAAGAACCTGATGTTTCAGAAGTGTATCTGATATGAATTATATGACCCCTACCACTATGTCTAAGCCACATTTACCTTCATTCCAGTTGCCTGCAATGGCTCTCTTTTCTTGCTATGGACAGGAGTTGGTCCTTTTGTTTAAGGGCCAGTCTAGGGTCACGATGGGATTCAGCTGGGTCAGACCAGGCATTTGCCAGAGACGTGGTATCACCCCCCCGTGCTGTCCCCAGAGCAGTTTTCATTGGTGGGCAAAGCCTGAATCCACAGCAGATGTCTGCCCCAGCCTACTGTTGTGACCATAGAACTGGTATGTTTTGTTTGCTTTTTCCCTCCCCACAGTGAAGGATTGACTTTGAATTGGTGCTGGTACCTGTTTGTACTGCCTGCACAATGCCCCTATTTGGTACAGTTTTGGATGGACTCCAGCCAAATGTGTGTTGAATGGGGCAGGTAGGGAGGGGGCATCAGGGTTAGCAAGGTTTGCACAAGTCAGCTGTAGGAGAGGACCTGAAACTGCCTTGGAAACTCCTGCCAATACCAGGTTGGAGGGAGGTGGGTCCACAGAAAAGTTCAGGGACAGTGGTAGTAGCAAGGTTAGCACTAGTTAGCTGTGGGAGGGGACCGATGGCTGCTTTTTGAAAACTCCTGCTGAATGTGTGGGGTTAGGGCCACTAACTAAGCGGAAAGTGTCCAACTGTGCTGATTCTTACAGGTATCACCTTATCTAGGCTGGTGATGGTGCAAGGAAATGGTGACACCAGTTGTTTCGTTTTTGTAATAGTTTCCCAGAGCCCTGTCCCTCCAACACATGTTCTGAGATTAGTAAACAAATTTCCTTCCCATATACCCCAGTGCTCTTCAAACTGCTGTTTCTATGTTATATCTCAAGGGAGTTGTTGTACATATCTTTAAGGGCAGTGACTCAGTTTCCTATGGCCTTCTGGCTCTCCCAAAGCCAAACCCACTAATTTATTTATTTTATACTTATTTACATTTGAGAGAAAGTGTGAGTGGGAAGGTGGAGAGAGAGAATCCCCAGCAGGCTCTGCACTGTTGCACAAAGTTCGATATGTGCCTTGATCTAACAAACTGTTAGATGATGGCCTGAACTGAAATCAAGAGCTAGACACTTAACCAACTGAACCATCCAAGTGCCCCTGAACCCACTGATTTTTAAAGTTTCAGATGTCAGGCCCCAATGATTGTTAAAAAAAAAAAAAAAAAAAAAAAAAAAAAAAAAAAAAACTCATGAAGTTAAGTCCCTCTAGTTTTCAAAGCCAGATTTTAAGTGGATTCCTCTTTCCTGTGAAAGTTCTCTTGTGTATGAGGTGCATTATGTTTCCCTCCCCTCTCCACACCTACATCTGTCCCTGCCACATACATTCATGGGTCAGTTTGGCTTCTGACTTGATCTTTGCCCTTCTACCTACCCTCTTCAAAATGACTTTTTCTCTACATTTAGTTGTGGAGAGTCTGTTCTGCCAGTCTTTGGGTCATTCTCTGGATAATTTATATTGATATGGGTATTATCTACATGCATCTGTGGGATGAAGTGAGTTAGGATCTTCCTTCTCTGCCATCATACCTGGCAATCTCTCCCGTTATTTTTCTTAATGTTTATTTTTGAGAGAGAGAATGAACAGGGGAGCAGCAGAGAGAGAGAGAGAGAGAGAGAGAGAGAGAGAGAGAGAGAGAGAGAATCTGAAGCAGGCTCCAGGCTCTGTGCTGTCAGCGATGCAGGGCTTGAACTCAAGAAATGTGAGATCATGACCTGAGCTGAAGTGGACACTTAACTAAGCCACCCAGGCATCCTGCCTCCTGTTTTTTAACTGGTATTCCAAGGTACTTCCCACTGGAATTCACATTAATAGGCACATTCATGCACCTATAACTTGCCAAAAATTACACTTTGCCTAAAGATTGCTTTAGTCCTGATCTGATGCCAGTGAAATGGAACTCCAAACTCTAAAGGAGTCAAAATAATGTAGTATGGATGTGTCCCCTATTGCTAAGCAACACCAGTGTGTGCACAAATAAAGGTTGGCATATGGATTCAGTGTTAATTGAGGTGAGAGTAAAAGACCAAATACTCAAATTTCAAAACAAATTTCACAGGCATCAAACCAAATTGTCCTACATTTTTCCTTTTAAAAATGTAGTAAAAAAACCACTTTTTCCCCCAGCATCTTCTTCTCTTTAATGCATTTTGCCCATTCCCTCCTCCCAACATGTATGGAAATTATTGGCCTCTGTATTTACAGTTCTGATTCTGATATCTGAGAACTCATTTTAATACTCCACATGAACATGAAATCATTTGGTATTTGCTTTCCCAGTCTACCGATTTCACTTAGCAATTACACCCTCTATGTATGTCCATATTGTTGCAAATGGTAACTCTTAATTCTTTATGGCTGAGCAATATTCCATTTTACATAGATACTATGTTTTCTTTATTCATCTATCATGGACACTTAGGTTGCTTCCATGTTTGGCTATTGTAAATGATGCTGCAATAAACTTAAGAGTGCAATTTATCTTTCAAAAAAGTGTTTTTGAACTTTGCTAAATTCCCAGTAGTGGAATTACTAAATTAAAAGGCATTTCTATTTTTAGTTTTATGAGGAAATTCAATATTGTTTTCCACAGTAGCTGCACCAGTTTGCATTCTCACTAATCGTACACAAGGGTTCCTTTTTCTCCACATCCTGGCCAACACTTATTTCTTTTCTTTTTGATTCTAGCCATTCTGACAGGTGTAAAGTAGTATCTCATTGTGGTTTTGATCTACATTTCCATGATGATTAGTGTAGCTTAACATCATTTTATGTGTCTGTTGCCCATCTTTATGTCTTCTTTACAAAAATGTCATGACCTGACACTGAAGATCTAAATGCTCTGGACCTCTGTCCATTTTTAACCAGATTTTTTTCTTCAGTGTTGAGTTGCATAAATTTTTTATATATTTTGGCTATAACTCCTTGTCAGATGTATCATTTGCAAATTTCTTCTGCCACTCAGTAAGCTGCCTTTCTGTTGATGGTTTCCTATGCTGAGCAAAAGGTTTTTAATTCTGACAGTCCCAATAGTTTAATTTTGCTTCTGTTTCCCTTGCCCTGAGATTTATCCAGAAGAATGTTGCTAAGACCAATCCAAAGAAATTACTGTTTATGTTTTCCTCAAGGAGTTTTATGGCTTTAGGTCTCACATCTAGGTCTTTAAGCCATTTTGAGTTTGTTTTGTGTGTGGTTGAAGCAAGTGTTCCAGTTTCATTCTTTTTTGTAAATGTCCAGTCTTCACAGCACCATTTATTGAAGGGACTGCCTTGTCCTCATGTATAATCTTGCCTCCTTCTTCAAAGGTTTATTGACCATAAAAGCATGGGTTTATTCTTGGGCTCTCTATTCTGTTCCATCTTTATTTATTTATTTATTTATTTATTTATTTATTTATTTATTTATTTATTTATTTATTTAATTTTTGCCACTACTATACTGTTTTGATAACTACTTCTTTGTAGTACATCCTAAAAGCTGGGATTGTGATACCTTAGCAGTGTTCTTCCTTTTTTTTTTTTTTAACTCCTTAAAAATTTTTTTTTAATGTTTTATTTATTTTTGATACAGAGAGAGACAGAGCATGAGAGAGGGAGACACAGAATCGGAAGCAGACTCCAGGCTCTGAGCTGTCCGCAGAGAGCCTGATGCAGGGCTCAAACCCACGAACGTGAGATCATGACCTGAGCCAAAGTCAGAGGCTTAACTGACTGAGCTACTCAGGTGCCCCAGTTCTTCTTTTTTAAGATTGCTTTGGCCATTCAAGGTCTCTTGTGGTTTCATATAAATTTTAGTATTTGTTCTAATTATGTGAAGGAAAGAAGGCATTCTTATGGATCTTCTTGAATCAGTAAGCTCTCTATATTTAACGAAACTACTGCTTTTGTGAAGAATTGCCATTAGGCCTTCAGATTTTGAGGGCACTTGGGTGGTTCAACTTGTTAAGTTTCCAATTTTTGGTATTGGCTCGGGTCATGATTTCATGGTTCATGAGTTTGAACCATCAAGCTCTGTACTGACAGTGAGGAGCCTGTTTGGGATCCTCTGTGTCCCTCTCTCTTTGACCCTCTCCCGCTCACTCACTCTCAAAATAAATAAACATTAAATAAAAAGGAATAAAATTTTCAAATTCAAAAAGATTCAATGATGGGGCACCTGGGTGGCTCAGTCGGTTAAGCGTCCAGCTTTGGCTTAGGTTATGATCTCATGGTTCATGAGTTCAAGTCCCATGTCAGGCTCTGTGCTGACAGCTAGCTCAGAGCCTGGAGCCTGTCTTTGGATCCTGTGTCTCCCTCTCTCTCTGTTTGTTCCCTGCTCATGGTGTCTCTCTTAAAAACAAATAAAAACTTAAAAATATTTAAAAAAAGAGGGAAAATACAATAACTGTGTACTGAAGAAGGATTGGTTGTTAACACACAGCTTCAAAGCACACACATTCAAAAGCTACTTCATCCTGTTTTGTAGCATGTACCATGAACTTGGCAGAAAATTTAACAAAACAAATATAAGTAATAATTTCTATTCTGGTATTTCTGAGAAAAAAATCAGTATGTAAACATGCAAACACATCTTATACCAGAAAAAAACTGACATATTTACTACTTAAGAATAAACCTTATTTTCCTTTGGTATAAGTTAATTCCATTTTGAAGATTGTGAAAGCCACCCATAAAAGAAATACTCCCAGTATTCTAGGCTTCATTATGATATAACTAAATAAAGCAGACTTAATTAAATCCTATAGTGTTACAAGTATATCCAATGAGATTATTTACCTACCTTCAAGTCTACGTACTTGGAGGATCATCCTGATGTAGGGATAAATGTACTCTCTGATTTATGTAGATCTGCAATTTCAATATTTCTATCAGTATTGAAAAAAATAAATCTATTCACTGCTGAAAAACTGCTTTTAGGTTTGAGAAAAATGATCAATACAGTAATACTGGATTGGACACTGGTATAAATCAAGTCACATATTTTTTCTAATTTACATCCAAGTTAGCATATAGTGCAACAATGATTTCAGGAATAGTTTCCTTAATGCCCCTTACCCAGTTACCTCATACCCCCTCCCACAACCCCTCCAGCAACAGTTTGTTCTCTATATTTAAGAGTCTCCTATGTTTTGTCCCCCTCCCTGTTTTTACATTATTTTTGCTTCCCTTATGTTAGTCTGTTTGGTATCTTAAATTCCTCATATAAGTGAAGTCATATATTTGTCTTTCTTTAATTTCACTTAGTTAATACCTTCTAGTTCCATCCATGTAATTGCAAATGCCAAGATTTCATTCTTTCTGACTGCCAAGTAATACTTCATTGTATATATACCATATCTTTTTTATCAATTCATCCGTCAAAGGACATTTAGGCTCTTTTCATAGTTTGGCTATTGTTGATAGTGCTGCTATAAACACTGGGGTGCATGTACCCCTTCAAAACAGAACACCTGCATTCCTTAGATAAACTGCTAGTAGTTCAATTGCTGAGTCCTAGGGTAGTTCTAATTTTCTGAGGAACCTCCATACTGTTTTCCAGAGTGGCTGCACCAGTTTGCATAACAACCAGCAGTGCAAAAGATACTCTCTTTCTCCACGTCCTCACCAACATCTGTCATTGCCTGAATTGTTAATTTTAGCCATTCTGACTGGAGTCAGGTGGTATCTAATTGTGGTTTTGATTTGTATTTCCCTGATGATGGGTGATATTGAGCAGTTTGTGTCTGTTTGCCATTTGGATGTCTTCTTTGGAAAACTGTGTATTCATGTTTTTGCCCATTTTTTCACTAGATTATTTGTGTTTCTGGGTGTTAAGTTTGATAAGTTCTTCATAGATTTTGGATACTAATCTTTTATCTGATATATCATTTGCAAATATCTTTTCCCATTCCATTGGTTGCCTTTTACTTTTGCTGATTGGTTCCTTCGCTGTGCAGAAGCTTTTTATTTTGATGAGGTCCCAATAGTTCATTTTTGCTTTTGTTTCCCTTGCCCCTAGAGACATGTTGAGTAAGAGTTGCTGTGGCTGAGGGCTTTATTCTATAGAATTTTGATGGCTTCCTGTCTTACATTTAGGTCTTTGATCTATTGTGAGTTTATTTTTGTGTATGGTGTAAGAAAGTGGTCCACGTTAATTTCCCTGCATGTCACTGTCCAGTTTTCCCAGCACCACTGGCTGAAAAGAATGTCTGTTCCATGGGATATTCTTTCTTGCTTTGTCAAAGACTAGTTGGGCATACGTTTGTTGGTCCATTTCTGGGTTCTCTATTCTGTTCCACTAATGTGAGTGTCTGTTTTGGAGGCAGTACCATACTGTCTTGATGATTACAGCTTTGTAATATATCTTGAAGTCCAGGATTGTGATGCCTCCAGCTTCAGATTTCTTTTTCAGGATTGCTTTGGCCATTTGGGGTCTTTTCTGGTATCACAGAAATTTTAGGACTTTTTTCCAGCTCTGTGAAGAATGCTGGTATTATTTTGAGTGACTGTAAAAAATCAAGTCACTTTTGAAAACAAGGAAGGAGAATATGAAAGCTTGAGTTCCTATCTTAAAAACAAAATCAAGGTGATAAACATATATATGTGTAAGGTTGTTTATTTATTTTGAGAGAGAGAAAGCCTCAGGAAGGGTCCACGCTGTCAGTGCAGAGCCTGATGTGGGGTTCTATCTTATGAACCATGAGATCATGACCTGAGCTGAGATCAAGAGCCAGATGTTTAACTGACTGATCCACCTAGGTGCCACAAGAAGGTGATAAATAGTTTTTTAAAAATCATGTTACACAATTATGAAAATTTTACTTTTGCTTTGGTTTTAATATTTGGTTTCTTATCAAAGTTACCCATATTCCCTCATACCATTATTTACTGAGATTCATCATTTTATTCCTTGATAGTACTGTTAAAATACATTTCCACTTTTTTTTTTAAACTAAAGTTTTATCTTATTTTCAGATGTGGGCAAGGATGGAAAGGAAATCGATGCCACATCAAGGTTAACACTTCTGCAGATTTCATGTACACTCAGAATAGTAGGTGACATTGTGACTACATAATGGCTTGAATTTTGAATCTGTAATGGTTTTCAGTGCATATTTATCTTTTTAATTGGTTTGAAATTCCAGATATATGGTCTCTCCTGGGGACTGGATTAGCTTTCCTGACGATTCACATTACAGTTGCAGTCTTATGTTTTCTTGCAAACAGAAAAGGACCAGCCAGGTAAGCCTTTAACTAACGAATAAGATACAGTGTGGTAGATCCATTTTCTGAAAGATTTCATTTGCTCCATTTTTCTTTCACTCCATTTTACATGCAGGTAACTTTGTGTTTCTATACTTTATGGATTTATTTCTGGGCAGGACGTTAGGAGCTCCTTAACAATAATCATTCTTTGTTCAGTAAAAAGCCTTAAGTTTACTTTTCACATTATGTTAAAAGCAGTTTTGATGACACCATAAAGGTAATATGACTCTCCACAGATTAAAAGACATGAGTGTCCCCACTTTCTGGTGGTGCCTGGGGAACTACGCAAGAAAGATTTTCTTGGCCCTCCCAGTGAACTCAGAACATCAGTTTTTCAGGCTAAGACTCCCATGTTCTAGGTAATATAGAGAACAGAGACCAAGAGCTATCACACCTAAAGGACCTAATGCAAAACTAAGAAGTCCCCAATTACTGGACCCCCAATTACTGGAGGGAGAGCCTGGGAAGATAGCAGAGAAGGAGGATCCTAAGTTCACCTCCTCCCATGGATATACTTACCTAACAGCCACATCACTACAACTCAGAAAATGACTGAAGAATGGCAGAAGAGACTCCATGCAGTTAATTCTAGAACAGACGTCACATTAAAAATGGCAGGAAGGACAGAGAAACAGTCAGGAATCAAACTCCCACAAGATTAACCACAAACAGGAAGGATACCACAATCACAATGCAGGGAGCTGAGCAGACCCCACAACAGGCACCCAAGACACGGTGGCCCTGCACTGGAAAGACAAGTACCCATTATACTTGGCTTTACAACCAGTGGGGCTTAACTGTGGAGTTTTTATAACTAGCAGAGCTTAAAATTGGGTACTTTAAAAATCAGGGGGCTCTACTCTGGAAGAACTGGAGGACAATATGAAATTGAGTCCCTATCCTTAAAGACAGAGTCTAACAAGCTTTCGAAATATACAGCCATAGAAGCAGCAGTTTAAAAACTACCTTGGGTATGCATAAACTAGATTTCTTTACTCATCTGAGAATGGATGTTGGAAGGGCAGGGATCTTTAGGAAACTTATCCAAGAGTATACGAGCTACCAGGTGACATTACCCTCCCCTACAGCTTAGACACCTTCAAGAATGAACACTACAGACCCTGCCCCAGTGTCTTCCTATATGGATCTGCCTCATCATACCTGCCCAATTGGGCAGCAGTCACCCCAAAGCAGCGACTGTCGAGTCTCATTATACAAGTAGCCCTGCTAGGAACCAGTAACACTCTCCACTTCCCTTGTAGACCGCACACCCTGTATTTTACCTTAGACTCACCCCATTCAACCTGCTCCATTGGAGAGGAGTCTCCCATAGCTTCTGATGAAGATCACCCTGCAAGCAACATAACAGAACCACTCCAAAGTGACTCCTGCCCTGGGGAGAAGGGAAAATAACCACATACACCAATTCTACTGCAGTTCCAGCAGGGGCCTAGGGGCAGATAGATATCTATCAGACTGCCACCACCACCCACCAACAAAAACCTCACAGGGGACTGCACAAGGAAACAGCACTGTAGTTCAGAGTAACTGCAACCCAAGACAAATTAGGGACAGAAATTTTGTCTCACTGAAGACCCCACTCACCAATGAAAACTTCTCAGGGACAATGTAGGGAGAGTGGTCCTGCAATTTCATGCTTCCACAGCCCCAGCAAATGGGCTGATGGCAGGTCTTTGGTCTAACCCAAGTTAGCTAGGGTAGTCTCAGATTCGCCCCTTAATATCACAAGGACCAAACCCTACCTCCAACAGAGAAAGGGGGCCATTGTAGAAGACTGGACAGAAGGAAAATGAAGCTCAGCCACTACAGTGAGGCATATGCAATATATATCTCACCTCTGCAGTCACTGGCTCTGGTGAACAGGAGACTGTGCTCTGAAAAGTGCCACAGGACCTCTTCTTTGTAAGGCCCCCATTTCAAATAAGAATATAACTGACTTTCTTACTACAAAATACCAATCACACAGACTTAGAGAAAATGAGACAGAGGAATATCACAAATGAGGCAAATGGACAAAATGGCAACAGAAGAGCTAAAAGAAATGGAGATAAGCAATACACCTGATAGAGAACTCAAAGTGATCATCATAAAGATACTGGACGAGAGAAGAGAGTGGAGGATCTCAGTGAAACCTTCAACCAAGTGTTAGAAAACAAAAAAACAACAACAACCAAACAGACATGAAGAACTAAATAACTGAAACTAAAAATACACTACAGGGAAGGAAGGGGCACCTGCGTGGCTTAGTGGGTTGAGTGTCAGATTCTTGGTTTCAGCTTAGGTCAAGATCTCACGGTTCCTGGATAGAGCCCCACATTGTTGTCCATGCTGACAGCACAGAGCCTGCTTAGATTCTTTTTCCCCTCTCTGCCCCTCCCCTAGTCACTTTCAGTTTCTTCAAAATAAATATTTTAAAAATACACTAAAGGGACTAAAGCGTAGAGTAGAGAAGAAGCAGAAGAATAGATCAGCAGTCTGGAGGACAGCAACCAGCTGAAAAGTCATAAGAAAAATAAAAATTGAGAATAGACTAAAGGAATTCAGCGACATTTTCAAGTGTAATAACACTCACATTACAAGGATCTTAGAAGGGGAACAGAAAGAAAAGTAAGCAGAACATGTATTCAAAGAAATAATAGCTGGAAACCTCCCTAATCTGGAGAAGGAAACAAATCTAGATGTAGGAGGAACAGAGAGACCCCTACAAAATCAATCCAAGGAGGTTCACACCAAGACATATAATAATTAAAATGGCCAAAAAAGGCAGTGATAGAGAATTTTAAGAACTAGAAAAGAAAATAGGCATCTATAAGGGAAACCCATAAGGCTATCACTAATTTTTTTTTTTATCAGAAACTTTGCAGGCCAGAAAAGAGGGGGATGATCTATTCAGAGTGCTAAAAGGCGGGGGGGGGGGGAAGGTAACTAAAAATATTCTACCTAGCAAGGCTATCATTCAAAATACAAGGAGAAACAAAGAGTTCACAGACACATATTAAAAATGTTCATCACCACTAAACCAGTCATACAAGAAATATTAAAATGGACTCAGTGGAAAGAAAAGGCTATAAACAGAAGAAACATTTGAAAAAAAAATGGTCATAAGCAAATAAAACCATAAGAAAAGTACCAAGTTTGGGGCACCTGATTGGCTCAGTGGGAAGAGCATGTGACTCTTGATCACAGGGTCATGAGTTTGAGCTCCACATTGTGTGTAGAGATTAATAAATTTAAAAATTAAAGTAAAATAAGTAAATGTATTAGATTGATTAATCTAATGAATCATATATGAAACAAGTATAGAGATTAAAACAGAAAAACAATAAAATCAATTATATGTATAAATATCACTTAAGGGATTCACAAATTAAAGGATGTGTAAAATATATTTTATATATACAAAACGTGGAGAGGGGTAAAATTTTGGTGCTTTTAGAATGGATCCCGACTTAAGCAACTACCAATCTAATGTAGACTACTGTATGCATAAGACATTATATATAACCAAATGGTAATAACCACAAATCACAAGCCTACAGTATATATGCAAAAGTTAAAAAGGAAGGAAGCCAAGTATATCACTAAATAAGGCCAGCAAATCACAATCGAGGAGAGCAAGAAAACAAAGAAACAGGGAAGAACTACACAAACAACCATAGAACAAGAAACAAAATGTCAGTGAATACATACCTGCTGATAATTACTTTAAATGTAAATGGAAAAATAATTCCTATCAAAAAACATAGAGTGACTGATTGGATTAAAAAGCAAGACCTAAGTATATGCTGCCTACAAGAGACATACTTCAGAACTAAAGACACATGCAGATTGAAAGCGAAGGGATCGAAAAACATTTACCAAGCATATGGAAGCAAGAAAGAAGTTTGGTAACTGTACCTGATATCAGATAAAACAGACCTTAAACAAAGGCTGTCAGGAGACAACAACATTAACCTAATTAATGTTAAAAGGAATAATCCAACAAGAGAATAAAACAATTGTAAAAAATTATGTACTCAGCATAAAGCACCTAATACATAAAGCTACTATTAAAACATATTAAAGGAAAAAAACTGTTAGTAATAATATAATAGTAGGGGACTTTAACACCCATTTACATTAATGGATAGATCATCCAGACAAAAAAATCAACATGGAAATAGTGGCTTTGAATGACACATTGGACTAGATGGATCTAACGTATATTCAAAACAAAAGAATATATAAACATATACATATACATATTGTTTTCATGGGCACATGGGATATTCTCCAGAATAGATCACATTAGGCCACAAAGCAAGCCCCAACAATTTCAAAAGGACTGAAATCAAATCATGCCTCTTCTCTGAACACAATGGTATAATATATAAATCAATCACAAGAAGAAATCTGGAAAGAATACAAATACATGGAGGCTAAATAACATGCTACTAAACAGTGAATGAGTCAACCAATAAATCAAAGAAAGACAACAAATACATTGAAACAAATGTAAAAGAAAACCCAACAGTCCAAAATATTTTGGATGCAGCAAAAGACCTTATAGCATTACAGGTCTACTTCAAGAAGAAAAATCTCAAATAAGCAACAACCTTACACCTACAGGAGCAAGAAAAACAAATCCAAAGCCATAGAAGGAATAAATTAATAAAAATTACAGCAGAACTAAGTGAAATAGAGACCAGGAAAATAAGAGAACATCAATGAAACCAGGTACTGTTTTTTGAAAAGATTAACAAAATTGATATATTTTGAGCCAGAGTCAGCCAAAAGAGAGAGGACTCAAAATATAATTTCAAAATGGAGAAAAGAAATAACTGATACCCCAGAAATACAAAGGATTATTGCAATTATGAAGTTATATGCCAACAATTTGGACAGCCTAGATAAAATGGATAAATTCCTAGGAACATGTAACCTTCAAATCTGAATCAGGAAGAAATACAAAATTTGAAAAGACCAATTACTACCAAAGAAATTGATTCAATAATCAAAAAATTCCCAAATGAAAGTCTAGGACCAGATGCCTTAAAAGGTTATTTCTACCTAACATTTAACAAAGAGTGATAGTGTTCTCAAAGTATTCCAAAAAAAAAATAGAAGATGAAAAAAAGATTTCAAATTCATTCATCAAAACCAGCATTACCCTGACAACAAGACCAGCTAAAGTCACTACAAAAGAAAAAAAAAAAAAAAAAAAAGGCAAACTACAGGCCAGTCTCTCTGATGAACATGGGCTTAAAAATCCTCAACAATATTAGCAAACCAAACCCAATAATACTTCTAAAAAATCATTTACCATAATGCAGTGGAATTTATTCCAGAGATAACTGTGATTCTGTATTTACAAATCTATCAATATGATCATATTAACAAGAAAAAGAATAAAAACCATAGATCATCTCAATAGATGCAGAAAACCCATTTGACAAAGTATGACATTGACTCATGGAAAAAAAAAAATTCAAGAAAATGGGTTTAGAGGAACATACCTCAACATAATAAAGTCCATAAACGGAGAAAACCCCACAGTTTACACCATACTGAATGGTAAAAAACTGAGAGCTTGTCCCCTAAGATCAGGAACAAGACAAGGATGTCCACTCTCACCACTTTTATTCAACAGAGTACTGGAAATCCTAGCCATAGCAATCAGACGAGATTTATTTCAATTATTATTATATTATTATTATTAAAAGAAATAAAAGCCATCCAAAATTGTAATGAAGTAAAAAGTGCAATATTTGCAGATGACACAATATGATCTATAGAAAGCCCTAAATATTCCACCAAAGAGTACTAGAAGTGATAAGTGAATTCAGTAAAGTTACAGGATATATAATTAACATATGTAAATAGACTGTATTTCTATACACTAATAATGAAATAGCAGAAAGGGAAATTAATTAAAAAATCCTGTTTATAGCTATACCAAAAATTAAAAAATTACCAAGAATGAACTTAACCAAAGTGAAATATCCTTACTCTGAAAACTCTTTTAACACATTCATGAATGAAATTAAAGATCACAGAAACAAATGGAATGACTTTCCCTGCTCATAAACTGGGAAAGCCAACATTGTTAAAATGTCCATACTAACCAAGTAATCTACAGTTTTAAAGTGATTGCTATCAAAATACCAATATCATTTTTCATGGAACTAGAACATACAATCCTAAAATTAATGAGGCACTACAAAGATCCGAAATAGCCAAAGTCATATTGAAAAAAGAAGAAAACTATCACAATCACAGATATCAAGAAAAACTACAAAGCTATAATAATCAAAACAGTATGCTACTTACACAAAAATAGACATATAAATCAACAGAAGAGAATAGAGACCCCAAAAGTAAACCCATTCTTAAATGGTCAGTTAATCTTCAACAAAGGTGACAAGAATATACAATGAAAATGAACATCTCTTCAATAAATGGTGCTAGGAAAACTGGACAGTTCTATGCAAAAGAAAGACATGGACCATACCAAAATAACAAAAAAGAAAAAGAAAAAAACCTCAAAATGGATTGAAAATCTAAATGTGAGACCTGAAACCATCAAATTCATATAAGAAAACACAGGTAGTGATCTTTGAAGGCAACCATTGAAACATTTTTCTAGATAGGTTTCTTCAGGCAAGGGAAACAAAAGTAAAATTAAACTATTACAACAATACCATAAAAAAAAAAAAAAAACCTTTTGCACTGGAAAGGAAACAGCTGACAAAACAAGAAGGGAACTTACTTAATAGAAGATATTTGCAAATGATATATCTGATAAAGGGTTAATATCCAAAACATATAAATAACTTATATAAGTCAACACCCAAAAAACAATCTACTTAATAAGGTGCAGAGGATCTGACTATTCAGGTCCTCAGTGTCGGGTCATGACATTTTATCAAAGACGACACACAGATGGCCAACAAACACATGAAAAGATGTTCAACATCGCTAATCATAAGGGAAGTGCAGATTGAAACCATAATGAAATATCACCTTACAGCTGTCAGAATGGCTAAAATAAAAAAAGACAACATATAACAAGTGTTGGCAAGGATAAGGAGAATGAGGAACCCTCATACACAGCAGGTAGTGATGCCTATTGGTGCAGTCACTGTACAATATGGAGGTTCCTCAAAAAAACTGAAAATAACATTACCATTTGATCCAGTAATTCCACTACTGAGTTACCCACCCAGTAAAGGTATATGCTTCTTTATGTTTACTGCAGTATTATTTACAATAACCAGATTAGGAGAGTAACCCAAGTGTCCATCATAGATGGACAGTATTCTGTCCAAACAATGGGATATTTCTCAGCTGTAAGGAAGAAGTAAATCTTCCCATTTGCAAAAACACGGATGGATCGATAGGGTATAATGCTAAGTGATATAACTCTGTCAGATAAAGACAAATACCATATGATTTCACTCGTGTAGAATTTTATAAACAAAACAAAGACACAAAAAAATCAAGACTCATACAAAAAAACAAACTGGTGGTTGTTGCAGGGAGGTAGGTGGGCAATGGTAAAATAGGTAAAATGGACTAAGCGTATGCTTATCCTAATAAACACTGAGAAATGTATAAAACTTTTTGAATCATTATAATGTATGCTTGAAACAATATAAAGCTGTATGTTTTGCATATTTGAATTCAAAATAAAAAAAATAAAACACCAAGAAGAGCTTACAATCTATAGTGCCACTGAGGACCCTGGGAATTCTTACCCAATACCCATCTTCCTATTCACCTATATGGGATACAGGTCACCCTGATAATGAAAATGATTGACTTTTCCATGAACTGAGCAAGATAAAGGCTCAGAATAAGACAATGAAATTTAAGAAATTGAAGAAAAATGTATCATCTCTTGCATGCCAGAATCTGTGATCAAAGATTTAGATTTGCAGCAACACTGATGTGTCACAGAATACTGGATAACTGCATTTTCCTTGGTGCCAACTCGTGTGTCTCCTACTTGATGAATTTGTCTCAGGTCTCCAGTCTGCAATCATGATAATCAGTCGGCACCAATCTTGACATCATCAGTTAAGGCAGTTATTATAGAATTATGGTGTTCCTCAGAGAAGAGATATGACATTTTCAATCTATTACTATCAAGAAGATCTTACTCACCTATTAATTCTTTAATTTCCTATGTGCCTAAAATACACCAAAGTGAGTACAAACATGAATGAGAAACAGTCTGGACTTAAAGAAATTTGCAATCTAGTGAGAAAGTTATACACAAAGCTATTAAATGAAATACTGATTTTGTGCTGGAATGTACATATGTATTAGGGTTCTCCAGAGAAACAGAAATCATTAGATAAATATTGTGTTGTTTCTCTTTGTATGTATATATGTACATCTTTAAATATCTTAATATATTAACATACATATGACATTAAATTAAACATACTAATACATGTTAATATAAGATTTCTTAAGATAAACCTATTTTTATAACACATATTATCTCATATGTATATAATATAAAATTATTAATAAGATAATTATATAATTTAAAATACTAATATACTGAAACATTTACTTTGAAGAACTGTCTCATGTGTCCCTCAGGCTGGCAAGCATGAAACTTGAAGGTAGGCTGGTGAGTTGGAAATGCACGGAAGAGGTGACGGTGCTAGCATGAGTCCAAAATCTGCCAGGCAACGTTGGGTCAGACTGGAAGCAATGGCAGGGTTTCTACATGGTAGCCCTGAACAGAATTCCTGTGGAAACCTCAGTCTTTGCATCACAGCCTTCAAATGATGGAACAAAGTCCCCCCACATTATGGAAGTGATCTTAAACTTGGCTGATTGAAAATGTTGATCATACCCTAAAATACCTTCACAGCAACATCCAGACCGGTATTTGGATAAACCATTGGTCATTACAGACTAGCCAGGTTAACATATTAAATGAAACATCACAACACGTGAAGAAGTTGTTAACACAACCCATGAGAACATTCAAAAAGACGCCTAAACGTCACTCCTACAGATGTGTGTTGCACAGCCTGTATAACTGGGACTGTGGAGAGGTCTGTCAAGCAAATGCTCGTGGCCCTATGCCACAGGGTGACAGCCATTTCTCCTTGTCCTTCCCATTTCTGTCCTATTTTATACTTGCCCCTTTGTTCTTGTTCTTCATCTTCTATTTCTGTGTTCCCTTCCTTTTGTTGTTGTTTTTTTGTTTGTTTTACTTCTGGCCTCTTCTCTCCTTTCCAACCTTATTAATGTTCCTCAGGGCTTATCTCTATATCTGCTTCCCTTCTCTTCTACACATTCTCCATGGGAGATTCATTCCCAAGGTTTTATGCTGTCTATATGTTAGTGGCTTCAAATTCTCTCTCTCTTTCTGAAATTCTGTTCCAAGCTCCAGATCCGTATTATGTTTCAACCATTTCCTACATTTCTACATAGACATTTTTCTAGATACACTGACTTTACACATCATAAGATAGTAGTGTCCATCATTTCCATATTCTGGAATCTAACTGTGAGGTTCCAGAAATAAAGGGTAACTTCATTATTTAAGCTGAAAAGCTTAGATATAATTGCTTTTATCACCCTGCCTAAGCACACCAGAACTCTTAGATGACAATAATAACCCCTCTTTCAGAGGATTCACAAGAAATTGGGAGGAACTGGCTCCTCAAATAAGAGGGTTCACAGACCACACATTTTGAATAACTTTCAAAGACTACTGATAATTGGGGTCGGATACAACCTACTGAGGCTTACCAGTGGAAGTAGAATCATTTATACTGCCATTACCCAATCTTTCATCTCTCCAGTCTACCATACGGAAAGGACAGGAAAGAAGGGACAAAGGCCTTCTTGGAGTCACTATCTTTGAGGTAGTGCAATATTTATAGTAAGAGGCTTTACCGCTTTCCTATTAAGAAGGGGGAGGGATATACAATCACTAGCTTTATCCAACACCAAATGATGGGATGCTCCCAAGAGAATCAACAGTTCAGACTGGTGATGCGCAGAAGGGTCAAAAATATGAAAATTTTGATTCCTAGTGTGCAATAGAGCAAAGTATAGAAAAAAGAAAAGTTCTTAGGAATATTTGACACATGTGTCTTTTGTAGACAGACATTAAGGTAATCTTTGGCTTTGTGTTCTGAAAATAGATAGCCATGTGGGAGTATTTTGCATCTGCTGGCCTTAGAAGGTCTGTGGCATAATATATCTGGGAACAATAAGGGGGCAGGCGATGGAAATATAAATTATACTGTATCAGTTATGCATGGCCCTTCAAAGGAATGGAAGAGAAACCTAGAAATTCCTACTTCAAGCCATTTGAAAAAGCACAAAGAGCAGATCAACTGGAGTCATAGGGTTGTTTAGGTCCCTTTCAGTTCAGGTGAGGTGATACCCCTTCTGGAGAGGGCAGTGGGGGCCAGGCTGAGCTGAATGGTGACATAGCTGTCTTTCTTTTCTTTCTTTTAATTAATGATAGAAGGGGCCTAAATGAAGCTGACTTAACACACACACACACACACACACACACACACACACACACACACACTCATATATTATCACCATGGAGCCCATGACAGAAGTCCACCCAAAAAAGTCAGAACTACATAAACTCATTGTACAATGGGCAGGGGTAGGGTGGAAAGGGGCCCCCTACTAAAGGTAGTTGACTAGATATTAAGAATATTCCAGGTGTGCCTGAGTGGCTCAGTAGGTTAAGTGTCTGACTTGATTTTTGCTGAGGTTTGTGAGATGGAGCCCTGTATGGGACTCAGCACTGAGCATGGAGAATACTTGGGATTCTCACTCTCCCAGTCTCTGTCCCTCCCCAACTTGTGCATGCTCAATCTCTCTCTCTCAAAATAAATAAACATAAAAAGAATATTCCAGACTCCCATATTCTCTTTCTCTGTCTCTACACCAGAGTTAAGCCTCAAGAAAAAGGGTAGAGTGTTTTAAAGTCAGATTTCTTCATTTTCATTACTGTAAGTAGTGGTCATGGTCAAATGTAAAGTCTGAAATGGGAAAGGCGCAGGACACAAACTGAGATTGGAATCTGATATTATAGCTTTCAAGTGGACTGGACTATGTTTTATTCATTAAAAGTGACAATATAGTTATAAAATTTGCCCAAGATATGTGAACTAGACCAGTATCAAAGGATGACTGATAGAATGTGGTAGAAATAAATGTTTGTAAAAAAAGAGAAGTACTTTGATGTTTTTAAACTATCTTCCTGAAAGAGGCAGGCAAGGTCCAATGCTTGATGTTTCAGATAGGATCTCTGTCTGCGACCCTCTGATTTAGCTCTCTGTCCACCTTATGCTTCTCAGTACCTTCTCTTCTAATTTCCAAAATCTCAAAAGGTTTTATTCCCTATTATGGCCTAACACAAATATCACTCAAGACTGTACGCTGAGCTTGTTAATGATCTCCTGAATTGCTCACCACACCTCTACCCAGAGGTCACTTGTAGGACTGAGGAGATGAACCCCTCAAAGGAACGAAATAGGCCAGAACCTGAGTTGATCCCATTCTACCAGGGGTCTCCTGACTGGAGGATGCTTACCAGAAGTCTGAGATATTTCTCAAAGGTACATGCCACAAGCAGTTTCCAGGTGACAGTCAAATTTCATACCTTATTCTGACTGGAAACGGTACATCCAGTCTGCCACTTCTCCTCTCTCATTTCTTCTTTCACAGGTGGCCTCTTTACCTCACACCTATCCTCAATCTCATCAAAATAAATTATAAGAGGGAGGACAGGGGAGTACATGCGGGGGGGGGGGGGCAAGAAGAGGCATGATATGAGACTATACCCTCCCCAAAAGAGATTCATGTAGCAAGATATTTGAGTTAAGAAGTACTGAAAGGGGGAGCAGGAGAGAAATCTTTTGCCAAGTTACTTTTCTCTCCCCTTTCCCACTTAGAATCTGAAATTTCAATTAATTGAGATGATTGCTCTGGAACACATCTTAACATACCTATTTGAGTTGAACAGTAAAGTCCTCCTTTTCTTGAAAATCAAGTTTTATTTGATTAGAGAGCAGGACTGACTTTGCCATTTAGATTTCGTGGCAAACAAATTCAAGAATTTTAAAGAGATAACATAAAATATTTCAGAAATTATATCCTTCTCAACTACTAAACTTAACATAAAGATTTTAGATGCTAACTTAAACATATAAAAAGAGATGTATAGTTCTTTTTTTCTTCTAAGTTACTTAAGGGAAACTCAAGTTACAATGTTCAAAGACCACTATACCAAGTTCAACCTTCTACCCCTTCCTTCCACCTCCTACCCTTGGCTAAAATCTCACCTTTCCCCCCAAACATGTGGCTTTCTACACCCTCTGCCTAGAGAAGCTATCAAAACCCATATATTTTTGACACCAACCAAAAATATCCTGGCATTACTTCAGGTTTAGTCACTGAGCTGTCAGAGTATTGTCCTCTGGAAGACAATTAGAGCACTAGTATGTAGTGTTATTACTTAACTATTTCCTTATTAACCAGTCTGTCCCCAGTATGTACCTCTGTATGCACAATTGGTGCCCAATACAGGACTACTGAAGACTAGCTCTACTTTATTGACCATTATTTCTTCTGAGCATCACCAAAAACACTGCTTATGTCTATTGGTTACATTCAAATAAAAAAGCTGCACATCAAAATTTTAAGTCTGTTGATTCTCCCTGAAAATAATACCAAAATTGAGATTCACAGGAATTAATGGAAGCAGGAATTTCATCACTCTCTGTAAATAAAACTTAAGATTTTTCATTAGATTTTATAAAACAATCTGTAGCTTAAGAAACCCTTCAATGACTTGAAAGAAATTTTATTAATTTAAAAAAAAATACAGGATGGAGCACTGCGTGCTCAGACAGTGCTATGCAGAGCAATAAGCCTCTTAAAGTGGTTTTTAGAGATTTGTTTCCTAGATTTTATTATACATTCTGTGTCCTTCTGTTAGCTACTTGCTACCAAATATGTAAGTGAGGACCCTTTAACTTCAGGGGAAGAAAAAAATCTGAAGCTAGCTTAATCAAAACAAAGAATTTAGTGTAAAAATGTACATTTCCCAGAACTCAAAGATAGCAGTGAATGAGGTTGGGAAGGCCTGGACCCAATGGTATTTTTATCTGCTTCTCATCTCTGCTTCTTTTTGCTTCTCTGCTTGGTGATTCTCTCCGAAGGGGTATTTTCTCTACTCCCTGTCTTTACAACTAAAGGGTGCTTCCTAGAAGCTAGGTTATTAGAACCCATTATGTGTCCAGAATGTGGAGAAACTAAATCTTTATCTTTTTGTCCCCATTACATATTCTACAAGTAGATCTTCTGATTAGCCCCCTTGGGGGTCAAGATCCCATTTCTGGTCAAATCAAATATGAGAGAGATAGGAGGTGGGGTCAGTGCTACAAACATGACTACAGGGCCTCTATACCAGGCACCATAGTGTGGGGTCACCAGGAAAGGTCTCTGTAAAGTGTCTAGTACCACATTCCCCATGGCCCAGTATCCTCCAGATTTATTTTCATGATACTTTAGGGGAAGTAACAAATATGGCAGCCTTCTAGAGTTGCTTCACTAATCAAAAGTAGATGTGATAATCAAATATATACCTAGAAATCAAGAATAAGGAATACAAATGATGGACTATTTATTCTTACCTTATGTGAAGCTATATAATACCCACTGCTTTCCTATTTTAGGTTCTATCTTCTTTGCCTGGGGAAAGGCACTATAGCTGTTTGTTATGCTGCACTGTAGTAGTTACTCATGAAGGACTGTGCCAATTTAGTAAATACACTAATTAAAATTAAACAATGTGACCTGAATGTGATTGTGGGAATGCCTCATGATTCAACTGCACATTTAAGATTTTCTATGTGTTAATCCTGAGAAAGCTCCAAGATATATGATTCCCTTGCTTTCTGACTCATAATATATATTTAACTGTGACGAGTGTAACAGTAGAAATGTAAACCAAAATATTTTCTGGATAAAATGGAAGGAAAGAATAATCAAGAGAATGGCTGGTGTTTGTATTTCTGATAAGAAAGAAGGTGATTAAGAAAAAGCTAAATCGGTTGCCTATAACCCCATGGGAGGTGCAGATGTTCTTAGTGTTTGAGATGCCTGAATGAGTGGCCTGGGCCCCCAAACAAGGAATCTATCCCTATATTATATTCTCTCTACCAGACCCTTTGCCAGTGCAAATACCACGTTGATAATGTGTACCTTTGGAGGCAGAAGCTTAGCTGTTCTAGTTCAAAATCCCTGGGTAGGCCTAAAGTAGGCCCAGAAGTGAATATTTATCCTTAACAGAAATCAAAACCCCACTTACCCTATGCCTCAAGGAACTCAGTTGCTTTTGCAGCTACAGTGTCACTAGTGAGCCTGCCCTGGTCCCAGAAATGACTGCGTGGCCTAGAGGCAACAACCAAGGTCATTTCATAATGCTTGCAAACCTGGTCTCTTTCCATGTGTGCATTTGCCCACAAGAAATACTGCTGTTAAGATTAGGAACCTAACTCCCCAACCTCAGTCCCTGTGTGTATCGTAGCCATGCTCTGCCAATCTTGCTAAATGTTTGCTTTGAGCTAGAAAAGGGAAATTGAGAACAGGATTTCAAAATCCTCCCCTTCTCCACAGGGAACATGGAGCCTGCCTGAGATTTTCTGTCTCTCTCTCTCTCCAGCTGCCTCTCTCCTCTGCTGTTTTTCAAATGAATCAATGAATCAATACAAAATCCTCCCCTTAAAAATGGTAATGGGTTACCTGAGATTCCTCTTCTTCTGCCTCTCTCTTCTCTATTTTAAAGAGAAACCTATGCCACCTGTTTCCCTGATACTTTTCCTCTAATCTGTTTTCTTTCCTGAAGTGGTAGAAGAGAGCCATAGAGTATTTACAGGAAAAAGTATTTGTCTCAAAACTGTCACATTTCTACTCCTCTTGTAGAGCCCTACTTCCTACCCTGTGACCAGGGGTTTCCTGAAGCCAGAGCTCTCCCATGGCAGTGGGGTGAGTGGTACACTGGCTAGTCTGGAACCATCCTAGGGAGGCAGCATATTCTAGGGAGCTAGCATTTCAGATGGATAGATGAAGAGGGCTACAAAAGGGACATGGAATTTGTATGGGGACTTGAAAGATAAACCAGGTGGAGACGTGGAAAGGGGGTTCAAAAATGCAGAAACTCATGGTTTCAAAAATGGCTCACATAACTAGAAAATGAGAGGGAAAACAATAAATTACATGTAGTAAACTGTGTTGTAGAGAGGTGATTAGGATTTTGAATACCTACTCAGGGGATTTCAATTCAACTTAATAAAAAACAGCTGAGTGCTGGTCATTTTCTGTCTTTCCCCTCAGGTCCACCCTTTACTCTTTTTGATTAAAGAGGGTAGAAAGAGAAAAAGGTAGAAGGTGCATCTGGAGACTTGGCCTTCATGGATTGCACTTATGGGCTTGTCATCTGAATTTGCATTCAGTTTGACCAAAGTGAGGTATCTTGAGGGAGGAAAAAGAGAAGAGCTGGGTTTTCATAGCCCTGGCTGCTTCCTGCAGTGAGGTTCCTGCTGGCTGCCAGAAGTGGCAGTGCTGTCAAAGCCCCGATGCAAACTTCAGCTACCCTCTCTAGTGCCTCCCTTCCTCCTCCTCCCACCCTATGCTGATAACAGGCCTGATGACTGGCCTGTCTACTGTGCCATCTCCTATGGTTTCTCTATATCCTGGCCATTCCTTTGCAAACCTCCACTTTATCAAATACCCAATTTTCCAATTTGAGTATGTCAGCTATTTCCTGCTAGGGCCTTAACTGATATAAGCTAGGAAAGTGTTTTAAGAAGAATGACAAGATCATATCTGTGTTTTTTTTTTTAAATGCAGAGCATGAGAATAAATTAGAAAAAGACCTAATCTTTTAGAACATAAGCCTTGATATTCAAGAGGCTTAGATGAGAGATGATGAATACTTGAACCTGAATAGTGGTGAATGCCTTAATATAGGAGATGAGAAAAAGCAATTGTCAAAGTTGATTTGAGGGTCTTGTACTTAGGCAGCTGCATGACTGGTAATGCCACTAACAGAGATCCAAAATTTAGGATGAAAGATGGATTTGGGCAACTGGAAGAAAACTATTTTGATATTCTGTACTTTCTTCTATATAAAATTCAGTCTTTCCCAAATGCTGGGAGCCGCACGGCCTTGGTGGATGACACGGTCACAGTAAGGAAATGACAGACTGTGCATGGCTCCTGCCATGAGTGGCAGAAACTAGCTTCTCCTTCTGCTACTACTGCTCATGTGAAATTAAGCCTGTTGCTATTGATTAGGCCTCACAATGTTCCAAATCAGACCAATATTCCCCACACAGAGACCTCATAGGAAGAAGCATTTCCCACCTCTCTAAAGAGGAATTTAAACAAAGCACTGCAGTTGTTTGTGGAAAGGCTCTTCTATTGAGCTTCACAAACTTAAGACATGGATAATAAAGGGGGTTAAAGAACACAAGAATAATATTTACTCTGGCCCAGAGAAAAGGCCTAATTTAGGAATAAGAAACAAACAAGAACCAGGCATAAATTACTGCGCATACGTATGCTAATTGGTGCCCATGGTGAGGATGGGTAAGAGTAGTTACAACTTAAACTCCTATGCAAAGGCCGGCTCATCTAGGGGCCTGTGGCACTTACTCCTTCAACATCAAAGAACAAGGTTGACAAAAAGTTTATCTACTAACCATGGCAAATACATTCTTCCTCTTGTGAGACAAACAGAATGTCTCCTAGCCCTGTTTATGCCTGAATCTTAGCGTTATTGTTATAAAATGTCTTTGCTATCTGCTTCTCACTGAAAACATCCTGCTATCTTCTTAGTTGTAAGATTTACTACTGGATCAAACAAATGTGTATGTTACCTGCTTTTCACTGAGAATATCCTGTCATCCTATGATGTGTAAGTTACCTCATTGTAATTAGAATAGTTCTGAAGAAATGCCTCTGTAAAACCTGTTTCTGCACCCTTTTCAAAGCATCTTTATCACTGAGAATTATTTGTAAAAATTCCACTTTTTGATGTCATAAGTCTATAAATAAAGGCTCAAAACCTGGCGAGATAGATGATGCCAAGAAAGAAAGAGACTGCATGAATCTCTCTCAACCCATTTTTGCGTCCCCTGCTACCCCTTCAGGGAGCCCTGGACCAGCCGGAGCAGGCCTCGGGCACCCAAACTTTAATCATTTACAGGCTAACCTCACAATTTAGAACCTATGTATTATTTACTTTTATTTATATATTTATTTCGAGATAGACATTTTTGTTTGTACTTAGCCCACTCCTAAGAAACACTATTCATGAAAGCGTGGTTTGACGTGCCATTCATATATTTGTTCCACCTTTAATATAAAATGTAACTATAAAGTTAAAATGTTTACAATGCTTAAATTACTGATAACCCACGTTACACCTTCTACATAATGGGAAATAATAGATTACTTTAAAGTGGAAAATAATAAATTATTTTAAAGTTTATTCCCATCTCCAAAACTGCATGATCCAAATAGAATACTGAACTTGGTTCGTTAGGCCCTGAGTAGTCTCTGGTTCTAATTTAATGGCATTATATCTTCAGATATTAAGGTGTCTTCAATCTGAGTAGCATCCTACCTTTAATTACTGAGACAGTTAATGCTTAATATTTTTTAATATTTACTTATTTTGAGAGAGAGAGAGCACAAGCAGGGTAGGGGCAGAGGGAGACGAAGTCACAGAATCTGAGGCAGGCTACAGGCTCTGAATTGTCATCACAGAACCCAACATGAGGATCGCTTAACCGACTGAGCCACTCAGGCGCCTCTCAACATGGGGATTGAACTCAGAAGCTGTGAGATCATGGCCTGAGCCAAAGTTGGACGTTCAATCAACTGAGCCACCCAGGTGCCCTGAGACAGTTAAAGCTCATAAAAAAAAAAAAAAAGTTCCTAAATTACAATTCAACTATTAGTCTAGATAGTTGACAAATCTACCTGTATGGTGGTCGTGACCAAACAACAACTAAAAACTTCTGCATCTCACTCATGAGTCTACTTATAGATAAATTTCTGGAAAGCAGGGACATCATTGTTTGCGTATCCTGTATCCTGCCAAACACAAACTATGCACTTCATAAATAAAATGTGGGGCAGATAAAAATCAGACGGCTGGGTCTGTAGGTTTCCAATAATCTGAGTGTCTTTGGACTGACACTCAATGGGCTAAATGTGCCCAACACATTGACTGAGTGATTCCAATTGCCATCTTTCCAGACTACAAAGGCCAAGAACTTACTGATCAAAGATACATAGGGCAAGTTTCCAAAATGCCAGATTTACTTCTTCCTTTATCATAGAAATAAAATATAAAAAAGAAGACTAGCAAAGGCTAATCATAAAAGTGATCTCCTTTGTGAATCTCCCCCCATCACTGTGGGCAGAAGTAACCACTCCTAAGCTTTCAAAGCACTTTGTTCTCAGCCTTGTTTGTCACGCATCATATTGACTTTTGGTTTGATTTCTCGTAACAGATTCTTAGCCTCTTGATCACAGGATCCTTGTTCTATTCATATTTATATTCCTAAATTCAACAAGTAGCAATTAGGAATTCACTCAGTAATGATTTTATTGAATTGAATTTTTCAAACTACTTACAATAGGATATTGGAACCCAAATGAACATTTTATGTTCCAAAGCAGTATTTTACTTGCCTTAATGCTCCAGAATTTATTTGTAGTAGGATCTTCACAGACTCTAAACATTGGGGTATCATTGTTGGGTATTCCTGAAGAAGTTTCCATCCAGCTTGACCAAACTGTATCATATTCTTTGGAAGCTGAAAGAAAATAAAGGAATAGTAAATGATGCCTACATGTATTACCCTTGGAAGACTCACTAATGAGGCCCATGATGGGCTACAAAATCATTCCATAATCATAAGCTTAAATCCTTGAATATTAATTTTTTATGTCTTTTATTTTTGAGAGACAGAGAGAGACAGTGCGAGCAGGGGAGGGTCAGAAAGAGAGGGAGATACAGAATCTGAAGCAGGCTCCAGGCTCTGAGCTAGCTGTCAGCACAGAGCCTGATGCAGGGCTGGAACCCACGAACCGTGAGCTCATGACCTGAGCTGAAGCTGGACACTCAACCAACTGAGCCACCCAGGTGCCCCAATCCTAGTATATTAAAGGCAAACATGAAAGGATACCAAAAACCTTCAAGTATATGCATTTAAAACCTATGGAAGAATCTGAGCATCCAAAAGACTGGGAATTTCAGTAAACTGAACTTAGTTAAAAGAGTAATTGTGTCGGCTTTCAATACTGTCCTCATACTAGACCATTTCATTTAGATGTCCATCCATATGCAAGATTTTGCCCTGAAGTTTCTGAAAACATTGCCTGGTATCTGATACCTAATCTTATCAACCTGATTGGTAATCTAATTAACAATTTTATTTATATTATTACTCTCTATTTTCTTAGAGAAATCATTTCCAAATGAGTGTATGGATGAAATCTTTTCAAGAAAGTAATCATATTTCATACAGGAGCAAAGTTAGAAATTTCATTTGAATTTATAATACATTTGCTATTTATACCAAATATCTACTCATTCTTTAAACAACTAATTCCCTGATCATTTAAGATACTGACTAAACAAAAGCAGTTTATATGCAATGTATGAGTAATACAAGTCTTGAATAATGCAAGCTTCACTGGTATAACTGTATATATTGTGGTTGTTAACTATCCTAAATTATTTCAAATCTATGGTCATTGGACACAGACTCCAAGTAGTCTAATAAAATCTGTGTAAAACTTATAAAGAACACTCTACTGTATAACAGTCTCATGTTCTAATGATATGATCTGAAGACAGGCATTTTGCCATACTAATACTGGTGACTGTTTGGTAGAAATAGTCCCCAGGGCAGGATTTAAAGACCTTTTCGGCATCTTGTCCCTGTTTACTATAAATCTTACATAGCAAGAAGATATTATTTTCATTTGTTTCCTTATGTACAAGAAATGAGAATAGATAAAAGTGTTGTAGGAAAATCAGAGTTGCTCCCTGAAAGAGGTAACCTGTTTAAATGAGAAAGGACAGTTTCAATAAGAAAGGAAGACAGAAAAATTAAGTAAGGGGGTATATTATTAGTAACTCATACAGCTCTACCATGGCATGCATCAAACACATTCAGCACCTTTGGAGAATCAGAATACTAAATGTTTTTCTTCATTAGAGTTTACTAAAGGGTAGGGAATTTGGGAGGGGGAGGATGGGATCAGTTTCATAATTTTTCTTTAATAATTGCTTTGCTATCCTCCTGAGAGATTCTTTTCTTCTTTCCAATCATATTTCATACAATTTCTCCTTAAAGCATCCTTAGGGATAGTTTTACAAGTTCAACAATCTGTTCACTGTGTTAAAATTTCTAGCTCACTAATGAATCAAAAGACAGAATGACAACAGAATGTAAAAAATGAGCTTATATTCATCTTTATAAAAAAGAAACACATAAATCATAAACTCTTAGCAATCCATTCATGTGTTTGTGGGCAAACATTTATTAAGCACCTATTTTGTGGTAGGCACTGTGCTAAAGATGGGAATACAAAAATAAATAATTTTTACTCTAGTAAAGGAATATAGAAAAGCAAATAATACCAATTCTTCAAGAAGCATACATTAAGCACATACAACAGTCACTTCCTGCATAGCAATGGAGAAACATAGGTAAAAAGAGGCTCACTTTGCTTCAGAGGTGAGAGTAATATGGGGTAGAGGTTGAAAAAGGATTTCATGAGCGTGTGTTGCATTTGTCAAGTCTGAATTCATGGACTGAAACCCACCAGATGAAAAGGAGGAAGAACATCACAAAGACAGAACTTATGTAAAAGCACAAGCTGTGACAGAGAACAGCATGGTTAGTGTGAACAAAACAAAGTTAATATAAGAAAAAATGGTGGGAAATTTATTGGGAATCAACAGCAAATGATTATTTTTAAGAAATCTATAGAATACTAATTTATGTGTTTTGGTGCTTATAATTTCTAATTATGTTTTTAAAATAGGTTGTTTAAAAATAAACAAGAAAATACAATTTTGTTTTTTTCCTATTTTTTAAAGTATAAGCTAAACTTATTCACAGCTGCAAAAGAGCTTTAATTGTATATATATTTATACATAATAATAATATATATTCCATTTTGGATGTATTAATATATACGACTAAAGCTCTTTTGGAGCTTTACATTTATATATATATATATATAAATATAAATATAAGCGTTTATAAGTGTTTATAAGTGTATATATATATACTTATTTATTCATTTTGAGAGAGAGAGACACCTGGGGAGGAGCAGAGAGAGAGGGAGACAGAGAATCCCAACCAAGCAAGCTCTGCATTGTTAGCACAGAGCCCTGCACAGGGCTCAAACCCACAAACAGTGATGAGATCAAGACCTGAGCCTAAACCAAGAGTCAGACACTTAACTGACTGAGCCACACAGGCATCCCCAAAATAGAGTATATTTTTTAAAAATTTGTGGAAACTCATGAGTCATAATACAGTAAGTCCAATTTTTCTAGACAGATTTTCATATAGTATTGTAAATTTTAAATTGTCTAAAAATATTTAAAAAGCAGTAAGTTGCTAGGTGATTGCTAAGGGAAATCATGAAGACTGATAATTAACTTCAACATTGCAATCAGTTTCAATCAAAGAGATTATGTGTCTAAGAGAATTCAATAAGGAAATTAGAAAGAGTTTTCATATAGAGCAATTTACATGGAAAAATATTTCATTCCAATTAAAAAAGTACTACATGTCCTGACAGTGAAATGCACCACACACAGTGGAATACAAAGAGGAGAAGTTTACCTGACTCCAGAGCGAGCGAAGGCTCCGGCCAGTGAAGAGAGCACTTTAAAAGCAAAACTAGGATTTATGAAAAACCACAGCCCTCCTAAAACGTTAAGTAGTGCAGCAAGGCTGACCAGAAAACTTTGAGAAGAAATGCTGAAAGAGGGCAGTCAGGAAAAGCTGGTGAGGAAGGCAGATTTTACCTGTAGGCGCAGGACTCACGGGGGTCCGGGCAGGGTGGCCTAGAGCTCAAGCAGGTTCTAAAGCCGGCTCACCTCCCCCGAGACTCTAACACATAGAGACTTAATGAAAGTAAATTGGGAAATACAACAAAGTGCCAGAAAAAGAACTTAATAACATTATCTTTAATGTGACATCGAGAGATACATATGGTCACCAGTTTGACGGATCTTCTTCCAAACTTTTATCAGCATGTACACAACACACATAAACACATGTATGTACACTTGCATCTTGGAATTTAAGTTGTCTGCGATTTTTTTCTTTATACCTTATTCTGCTTATTATCAAAATTTTGCTCTCACGATACTTTTACATCTTTAAAAATAGAGAACCCCAAATATTTTATGTGGGTTATAGCTATCAAAATTTATATTAAAAATTAAACTTGAAAAGTATTTTAAATTATATGTATTAAAAACAGATGAACATAAAGGAAGGGAAGCAAAAATAATATAAAATCAGGGAGGCGGACAAAACATAAGAGACTCTTAAATATGGAGAACAAACAGAGGGTGACTGGAGGGGTTGTGGGAGGGGGGATGGGCTAAATGGGTAAGGGGCATTAAGGAATCTACTCCTGAAATCATTGTTGCACTACATACTAATTTGGATGTAAATTTAAAAAACAGAATTTAAAAATTATATGCATTAATTCATTTTAAAATAAATCCACTACATGTTAAGAAAAAAACACTTATTTGAAAATTATATATACATAAAATGCTTATTATACACACACATGTATATATGCATATATATATATATATATATATACATATATATATATACACACAGCATTTTATGAAAAATTACCTTTATCAATTGTAGGACTTCATGGCATCACATTGATAGGATAAAAAAAAGGAAATATTTTTAGAAGAGATAGCAAAATCTTATTGAAAGAAAAGTATGTGTTAGCTATGTAAATGAGTATTTACTCGTATTTGAAGCCAGATGCTTAGCAGAACAGAGGTACTCTAACTAAAAGAAAATTTTAGTGGGAGCTGGCATTGAATTTTCATATCTGCTTCTGCATTAAAAGCACTGTAATATATTATTTTGATCAATATATAAAGAAAATCCAATCTTACATATATATGTATTATATTATATATAAAAGGGAGGTTTATTTTCATAGCTTTTTAGGTAATCATGGATCGTTTTTACTACGCCAAAACTTGACATTGTGGTAGCTTCTTGAAGTGTAGCTGTAAAGTGGAATCTGAAATCCTATCAATAAAGGTTTTGCATGTTACATTAAAATTCATTGGTCTATCTGGCACTTGGAATAGATCATTTACCCATGTATGATTCTGTAGCATCACACATTTTTCATTTAGAAAATTATCTGCTAAGTGAGTTATGTAGCTTGTCAAATGTTGAAACATTTCATTATGCAACTTAAGAATAAAATCTCATCAGACAAGTCTTAAAAATAATGGGAAGCTGTTGTGCTCACAATAGAAAATATAAGTTTTTTGAACTTCTAATTTTTATTTGAAAGTTCAGATTTCATCATTACCAAGAGATTACTATCAGGTATTTTCTCTGATATTATAAGCCTTTCTTGTTCATTTTGTAATAAAATGTCTGCCAAATGCCATAGTCTGAATAACCATACACTGTAAGTCATTCTTTTAAATAAAAGTGTTATTCCATGAAAAAAGTAGTTAGTTCAGCATGCAACTCAATCTTGCAGTGCTTTTCCACAAGATAACATGCACTTTAATATGGCATAAAAGTGCTTTACGCCTACTTCTCAGAATATTAAAAAAAAACTTACATGAACAAGTTGAGATTCAATATAGTCCATTTTTGTTGCTTCATCAAAGTCATTTTGAAATGAATCTGACTTTTCAAGAAGTTTACTCTGAATATACGGTGGTGAAGAATGCAGCATACAGCTGGGTACCACTCCTTGTTTCCTGCCAAGGCACTGACAGTTTTACCCATGACTGCATTTACACCATCAGTGCAAGTATCAACACAGTGAAAAAGTCTGTTTAAATAAAAATTCATGGATCTAGCTCACACTTTGAATGACTCTTTTACTAATGGTATTATTATGACTACTATTATTTTGAATTTGTACACCTCTGTAAGAGGCCCTAGGACCTCTAGTAGTCCACAAACCACACTTGGAGAAACACTGCCCTTAAACCACTATTCTTTAAAACATTATTTGAAAGAGCTATTTAAAGTTCTCTCAAGTATATGTATCATCATTTAAACATTTTCCAATGAGACATTTAAGTTGTATCTAATTTTTCATTATTACCAATAATTTGTGATGAGCCTCTTTCTGAATAAATCTGTGTCTTCCTATTTCTTAACGACGAACTCCTAGTAACTTTCCTAGGTCAAGAAAGATTTTCAGAGTGCGCTGTCAAGCACATTCCCACAGGAACCCCAGCTCTGCATCTGGTTCACGTGAGGCAGCTGTGAATGTGCTAACAATGCACTCAGAGGAGGAGAAGCCAAGGAGAGACTCTCTCACGTTGGCAGCATGGGGTCTCCTTAAGGTTAAGCTGCAGGAACCCGGGTCAGCTTATTCACACTAATTGTGTCCATATTCCTGGGCATGTTCCCATTTAGGCACTTGCTACAGCAAGATCACATTAAACAGTGACAGGCTTTGTAGTCAGTGATATTTATTTCCTGCCTGAAAAGAGTAGGAGAAAAACATGGCAGCTGCTGTATCATGTGAATGAGTTTAGCAAAATTCAGTGTCCCAGCTGTTTGGTTTTGTGACCCCAGATGATTAATCCTTTTCCTCTCCTTTTTGTGGCATTTCTGGTTATGTTTGCAAACCCAATTCTTTCTGAATTTTTTCACCCAAACATTTGGTTCAGCTTGTTCCTTAAAGACTTGAAAATGAAAACTTGAGGTCATAGACATTCCCCCCTAATTTATCCCTGATTTTTTAAAATTGGCTTGGTTTTTCTTTTTCCTTTATTTCCCTTCTAGTTTGTCTTCTTAAAAAAAAAAGTCAGTGTCTTGCTAGAAATAGTCTATTATATAGCTGAATACTTCCATTTGCCAACCTCATGGCAAATGATTTTTTTTTCTTCAGCAGTAGTCAGATTATGCAGTGTTTTATAAAAGTATACTTTTAATAAAAAAAGTTGATTTAATAGGCTCAATTTATTCTTATAATGACTCATGATGTTATGTTGATTTCATTTTACCTATAGATTCTTACAACAAATTTAATGTTTGCTCTGAATTAACTACTACAAAAATAATCTAGTACTGACCTTTTTTAAAAAAAATAATACAAACCTATGAAAATGCTCCCCAAAAGTAAATTCTCTGAGGCACTGTCTTGTTTCAAGGATTCCATAAAATCCAGCCCCGTCCTTGCTACCAACTTCTCCTAGATAGTTTTTACTGAAGCACATTTTGGCATTCAGTATCATTATTTTGAAAAATATCAAATAACCTACTAAAACCCATCATGTCCTCTCCTATAATAATGTTGTGGGGGACTTGCTACTCTTTTAGTCTAGATTACACTAAGATGATACAGATATAAATGTCTTCTTTCCTGAGTTAGAGATGTGCTACTAAGTACCTAATCTGTTTCCTTTTCAAAGTGCTACCTATGTAACTGATTGTCCTGTTTAAATTTAAGAATCTAAAAGTCAAAGCTGTATCTCATGATATCCATTTCATGTATTGTCCATCTCCTTACCTCTGGCACTATTTTCCAGTTCTCAGAATTCCTTTCTTCCACTTCCTATGTACTTCTTATTTTACATTCTCCTATTGTACTTATCTTTGCAAACTGCAAGGAAAATATGTCCTTACTACAAAAAGAATGAATTAAGGTCTAAATTTTATACTTTGTAATAATTCTCCTTAAAAACAGTGTATTCAAACAGGCTAAAATTTGGACGGGAAGTAAACAGAGAGCAAGTATAAAATAAAACTGGTTTAAGGCTTTGAGAAAGAAAAAATATGATATACATGAATTATCAGCATTGGAAATTGCATAGAAAACATAGTGCATCAATCTAAAATCAGGAAGCAAAAAAAATTATCATTCATTAATCTACAGAATAGGACAAAGAAAAAAATTAGTGGTACCCAAGTTAAGAAACAAGGATTTCTTTAAAAATATCATTTGACAGAGAAATGTGTTTAATTAAATTAAAAATAGATGAATAATGGGTGCCCAGGTGGCTCAGTTGGTTAGGCACCCAACTTAGGCTCAGGTCATGATCTTGTGATTCGTGTGTTCAAGCCCATGTTGGGCTCTGTGCTGCCAGCTCAGAGCCTGGAGCCTGCTTGGGATTCTATGTCTCCCTCTGTCTGCCCCTCCTCCACTCAGGTTCTCTTTCACTTTCAAAAATAATAAATGTTAAAAAAAGATGAATAAAAGTTGGAACCCAGAAATATTTTATTAAGATTTTATATTTTCCTTTAATCTGAAAGATTAGCACACTCAGAGAGGCTGAGGCATACTAACAAAGTCTTAAGACTAGGAACATTTGGAAAAACCAAAATAAGGAGTTTTAAATGACTGACGTGGAAACAGGGAGAGTAGAATTGAGATTTACTTCTGGGACACTAGAGATTCACCATTCATCAGACTGAACAAAATTTAATGTAATAGGCATGATTCCCAGAATAAATGAATTCTATCTCCACCTCTGAAATGATTGTATTTCATAATTGAGATGGATCCTTTTTTTAAAAAAAATGTCACTTGTACTTTTATGGTTAGAAAACATTTTTACCCAGCAGTAGCAAATCAAATACTTCAAGCCTGAAATTTTATTATAAGATCCTTGTATTTATACATGGGTGTTTCATACTTCTCATTTCTTAGAGATGTGTATGAGGAACTCAGACCTGTATTTCTCAGATACTATAAAATGAGTTATTTGTACCAAATTGTGTTTTCCCTAATCATATGACTTTTTCAGTTCCTATGTCCTATAAAGAGACATTAGTGCCACACCTATTCTTTTCCTCTCATCTTCAGGGAAGCCACCAAACTACTCATCTGGGCTGGCACTTAATCCACTGAAAAAAAGAATGCAAAGAGGGCAAAAGTAGGCTCTTGGCCTACTTAAAGTCTTGGGCTACATGGGACAGAAAGCTAAATACTAATGTAACTCCCTAATAACAATAGTAAAAATAATTACCTTTTCTCTCTGGGTATTGTTGGGAGTGGGCATGAGGAAACAGAATAGAGAGCAGGCTAGTGGATTTTGTTCCATCATTAGTGTTTTGGACTCTATGCATTCATTAAGTTATTCTTTCTATGAATATTTAGTTGCTTCCTACTGCATTAGGTCCTGTGATAAAGAAGAGTAATCCAGGCAAGGTCTTCATCCACCAGAAGACTTGTGGTTTAGTAGGAGAAGAGTCTCGCTTGCCCTATTTGTTAAATAGGCATGAACAAAATGATTGCAAAGGTCCTCACTAGCTATTAAATTAGTAAATGTATATATTTTTTTAAAAGTACATTTATTATTATTACGAATTTGATACTTATTATTTTCCTTAATCCCAATGACCCTTCATTGAACCCAGGCTTTGAGATCAGGAGAAAGAAGCAGGAAATCTAAAAGAAAGATACAGATGACAAAAGGAAGAAAAAAATAGGAAAAGAAGGTAGAGAGAATAGCACTCCACTATTACTGGGCACCTACTTGTGGTAGGCATTGTACAGACATGTAACTTTATCCAAGAGATAGAAGTCCAGCCAATGCCACACTCCAAATAAAGTTCTAGAGGCAGGAACTGTATTTTGGAAGTCTGGGAACTAACACAATGTTTTAGTACATAGTATGTGTCCTAGAATTACTGGACACATTTAAATAAATATAAAAGATAAACAACATCATCAACATGCTATCATTTTAACATCTTAAGAAATGAGTCATCACTTTGTAGAGCATCATTTTCCTTCAGGCACTTAACTCAGAACAATCATTTTTTGTACTTTAGAATATTCTTCAACACTTTAAAACAATATATATAAATAATTTCATTAGTGGAAGCATGAAGACAGATTCCTACAGATACACATGAACAGCAACGTTTTTTGGTAAATAAATTATGTTTATTCCTTCAAATCACCTTGATAGCTGCACTGATTGCCTCAATTTCAGAGACTACAGTTCTCCATCCTCTTTAGCATGAGTTTTATAAATCAGTCCATCTATATGAAACAGGAATCATCATGCATTGTCCTCATGTGATATTTCCTTTTACTTTTGTAATTTGTACTAAAGTTTTGAGCTCACTTTCCTCTTCGCATTTTATAAGCCTTTTTTTTAAATGAGGAAGAAAACTGTGACACCTTGTTCCCATGAGATAATAGTGGGGACTAAGGTGTTTGGCGGAATGGACTAAGAAGGCTGACTCGTTTGTCAGACACACAAACTAGCAGCTTAGAGAAAACCTTGTCTGCTGTTTACAAAAAGAAATAAAACAACCCATAATAGCCAAAAATGGCAATTAATTTAGTAAATAAAATAACGCACTCCCAATAAAACTAATTATAAAAGTGGATTACAATTACTAATTAATAAACTTCTGACGTGTGTAAACAGATGTTCATTTTGAAATACAGACTTCTCAACAGAAACTTAGGCACTGTCTTGTCATTCTTTCCTATCATTTTCCTGACAGCCATTCTTCAATATTCAGAGTGATACTTACATTCACTGTCACCTTTTCTTTAAACCTACATAAAGGTTTACTCACTTATCTAGTCCAAATATGGTCACATTAAGTAACAGTCAGACTCTAGTCTAAAACTCCCCAAACACTGCCATAATAATCTTCCTTATACAGTACCATTACAATTTAGTTTTATATTATTAAAGATTTTGTAGCCCCCAAGAAGCTAGAGATAAATGTATTTATCAATAAGAAACTTAAACACACAGACAAAATAATTTGAAATATATATATACCAATCTCTATTTACAAATGATGTGGATACAGAGAATCCTAAAGAATCCACAAAAAGCTACTAAAGCAAATAAATTAATTCAACAATGTTGCAAGATACAAATTCAAATACAGAGTTAGCTGTGCTCCTAAACCAGCAATGAAAAAGCAGAAAAAGAAATTAAGAAAGCAACCACATTGACAATGACATCTAAAAGAATAAAATACCTGGAAATGAGTATAACCAGGGAGGTGCAAAATTTCTACACTTAAAATTGCAAAGCATTACCAAAAGAAATTAAAGAAAACCTAAATGAATGAAAAGACATCTGCAGTTCACAGAAAGACGTAATACTGTCAAGATGTCCATGCTACCCAAAGTGATCTACAGATTCAACATAATCTCTACTAAAACTCCAACAACCTTTGCAGAAAATGGAAAACTGATCCTCAGATTCATGTGGAATTGTAAGGGTATCAAAGAGCCGTAACAGTGTTGATAAAGGACAAAGTTGGAGAACTCACACTTTCTGATTTCAAGCCTTACCACAAAGCTACAGCAAACAAAACACTGCGGTACCGGCATATGAATATACGTGTAGATCAATGGACTAAAAATAGAAGACAAATGTAAACCCATACATCTATGACCAAGTGACTTCTGGCAAGAGTACCAACTGATTTTTGTTAAGTTTTCCATTCAACAAATGGTTCTCGGACAGCTGGATTTCCACACGCAAAAGAATCAAGTTAAATCCCTACCTCACATCACACGAAAATTTTAACACAAAATGGATATAAGACCTAAACATAAGAGCTAAAACCATAAAATATTTAGAAAACTATGTAGGAGCGAATCTTCAAGACCTGCTATTTAGCAGTGTTATTTTTTTATTTATTAATTCATTCATTGAAGTATGTGAACACAGTGCTATATTAGTTTCAGATATACAACATAATGATTCAAGAATTCTATGCATTTCTCAGTGTTCACCAAGATAAGCATACTCTTATTATCCTTTTATCTTCCCCTTATCCACCTCCCCTCTGGTAACTACCAGTTTTTTCTCTGCATTTAAAACTCTTTTTTCTGAGGGGGGTTGGTCTTTTTTTTCATTTGTTTTTATTTTTCCTTAAATTCCACATATGAGTAATCAATGGTATTACTCTTTGTCTAACTTATTTCACTTAGCCTTATACTTTTTGGTCCCACGTGGTTACAAATAACAAGATTTCATCTTTTTTTTTTTTTAAGATTTCATTCTTTTTTATGGCTGAGTCATTCCAATATGTGTGTATCTGTGTGTCTGTATAACACACACACATATTACTTCTTTATTCATCTATGGATGGACACCTGTGTAGCTTCCATATCTTGGCTATTATAAATTATGCTGTGATAAACATAGGGTGCATGTATCTTTTTGAATTAGTGTTTTTTCTTTGGGTAAATACCCAGTAGTTCAATTACTGGATCACATAATAATTCCATTATTATTATTTTTTTGTTAGTGTTTTCAGGAACATCCATACTGTTTTCTCACAGTGGTTGTGCCAATCTTCATTCTCATCAGGAGTGTACAAAGTTACCTTTTTCTCCACATCCTTTCCTGCAATTGCTATTTGTAGTTTTCTTTTTTTTAATTTCAGCCATCATGACAAGTGTGAGGTATTATCTCATTGTGGTTTTAATCTGCATTTCCCTGATTATGTGATAGAGACCTGAAAACATAAAAGTCCCAGAAGAAAACATAGGCAGTAATTTCTTTGACATTAGCCATGGAAACATTTTTATAGATCTGTCTCCTCCAGCAATGGAAACAAAAACAAAATTAAGTTGAGGCCATGCCAAAATAAAAAGCTTTTTGCATCGTGAAGGAAACCATCAACAAAACAAAACAAACAGCCTACTGAATGGGGAAGATGTTTGCAAATAATATAACATGACAAGGGGTTAATATCCAAAATATATAAAGAACTTATTCAACATCCAAAAATAAATCCAATTAAAAAATGGGCAGAGGACATGAATAGACATTTTTTCTAAGAAGGCATACAGATGACTAACAGACATATGACAAGATAGCAATGCATTCTTAAGTATGTTACCAAAAGTCCAAGAAACAAAAAAAGATACACTGGAATTCACCCTAAGCTTTCACTTATCAAAGGACATTATCCAGAAAGTCAAGGGACAACCTACAGAAGAAAATATTTGAAATCATACATCTGATAAGAGTTTAATATCCAGGATATATATAAACTTCTACAACTCTACAACAGAGAAAAACCTGATTCAAAGAAACACACTTTTATAGACATTTCTTCAGTAAAGATATACAAATGGCAAGTAAGATATATAACTTACGTGGGGACTCAGACACCTTTGTTTCAACATTTGTAACTTTACTCATGATAACCAAAAGGTGAAAACAACTCGTGTCTATTCTCAGATGAATGAGTACACAAAGTACAACATATGCACACAATGGAGTATTTTTCAGCCATAAAAATCACTTAAGTTCATATACATGCTACAATATGGGTGAATCTTGAAAACATTATACTAAGTGAAATAAGCCAGACACAAAAAGATAACTATCATATGATCCTATTTATGCAAAGTACCTAGAAGAGGCAAATTAACAGAGACAAAGTAAATCGGGGGTAAAGGAGGAAAAGGGGCTGGAGGAGAAGGAGAATGGAAAGTTAAGGTTTAATGGTTACAGAATTTCTATTTCTGGTAATGCAAACATTTTGTTAAGTAGAAGTGATGATTGTGTAACACTGTGAATATAATAAACACTGTGAATATAATATAATGTATACATATACGTATATATACATCACACACACATACACATACCACAGTATTCAAAATTATAAAATGTTAATAAACATTTTATGGTGTATGAATAATTTAATAAAGCTGTTAATATATACATATAATAAACATTTACCTCAAAGTCATGTTTAATGAATGTAACATCAATGAGTTTTTGTTTTATTTTAGTTTTACTTTACTGCCCATTTACAATAATTTCAGGTACATATTATGAACACTTTCCTGTTTTTTTTTAAAATTTTTAATGTTTATTCTTATTTTTGAGAGAGACAGAAAGTGAGCGGAGGCAGGGCAGTGAAAGAGGGAGACAATCTGAAGCAGGCTCCAGGCTCTGAGCTGTGAACACAGAGCCCAATGTGGGGCTTGAACCCATGAACTGCATGACCTGAGCTGAAGTCAGACACATAAACAACTGAGCTACCCAGGTGCCCCAATACTTACATGTTTTTAATCAACACTAAAACAATTTTGTTAGTTAATAAGCCATGAAGGGAATTCCTTTAGAGTTATACATATGCTCACTAAATTTAAATTGGAAATTTCCATCAGAATTATCTAGTTCTGCACTGACATCTCTCTCTTTAGCCCATTCAAAATGCCACCTTAAACAGTGTCTGTAACATACTGGATACAGCAGAAGCTTAATAATAATTTAAGTGAATGAAAGGTTAAGTTATAGATGAAAAACCACGGGATCCATGCTAACTTTTCTCTCTATTCCCAACTTCTAAGTCAATTCCTTGCTGATTCCTGAAGGTAGTGAGATTCTCTGAAACCTAATCTGCCTATTGACAAATACAGTAAGTTAAACGTAAAATATTTTAGCCTAATAAAGGTTTATCATTATACTATGATGTGAGACAATTATTTTTGGCTTTGCTGGGACCCCAGATGTTAGAAATGGCAGAATACTTCATAATCAAGCATTTTCTTTTCCTCATATAAGAATCTATCATTTTAAGCAAAATTATGTTTGAATATCAAACATATATAATTGATATAGATGGAAAATTAGAGTACTTGAATTGGTAAATGTATGGAGTTGCCATAGAAATTTACTTCATGGAACTATCTGTGGATGATGGGTAATATTTTGCCCTATGAACAAGAAAGACATTAAGGATTAAGCCTAACAATTCAGAGGTTCCTAATATTGGGAGACACAGCTTTGATGTGGGAAAAATAGTAGTAGTTTGTGCTTGCTAATAAACATAATGTAAAGTAGGAAGAATTTATCATTGCTCACACACTACTCATACTGTGACCCTTTGCTTTTTTACTACAGCTTCACATCCTTAAGTTTCACCCTTTTTGCTTTGTGGTCACCCAATTCCCAGAGGCTAGACACCTATAGTTTTGCTTTTGTCATTTTAAGAGAAAATTAGTTAAAACTTAAAGTTCTTTCAGATTTAGCTGAATTTAACAGGACTGGAAGATTGATCAATTTACCTGCTTCTCTCTACCAATCTTGGTTTAGGTCATCTGGGGTCCCAGCAAAGCCAAAAATAATTGTCTCACATCAAGATCCTTTGTGTTGCTTGTACCTCACTTCTATCCAAATTGACTGCCAAGCCTATCCCTTCAGTTCTTGGTTGTCTGCCGGGCCTTTAGACCATCTGTCCTGTCTAGCCCTATGGTTTAGATTTCCTTTTGCTTCCTGATTCCATGCCTGATTTCAGCTGAGATTAATTTTTTCTGAGCTGTGTCTGCCATTGTCTGATCTTTATCTAGTTCCTAATTTCCATTTTGTTTTGTTACTCCCTACCTCCATGTTCTCTCTCTCCTGTGCCAGCCTTTGTTTTGGCATTTTGGCATCAACTCCCTAGCCAGTCTCAACTCCAAAAACAGCCCTGCTGAGGTCTGTGCCTAACTACATCATTTATTGAGCTTACTACTCTTGAGAGCTTTAAATTGACTGACTAGTCTTAGAGGAAGGAAAGGCAAAGAATCAAATACCACTTATTCAACCTATCTGTAGCAACTCATATAAGTATTCACTTGTAGTGAAGATAGTTAAGGAATTAACAGATACTTGTTTCCTCATTATTTAAAAGTGTATCTATGATTATTTTCCAAATAATAACCCACAAATATAGCTGTTATATATATCCCTATGCACTGATACCCACAGATTCAATCAGTGTGAACTGGCTAAGCTACTGAATATTTAAGCCAATTGTATAGAAATAGTGGAAATTACAAAGCTTTGAGGATTGAATTCACAGGAAGTACTGGCAGCAAAACACTATTACCTAGATTAGGATGTTGGACTCACTGATATTGTTATTTCTTAAAAGAGGATTATGTGGTTTGGAAAATGACAATAAGAGGTCATAACTCCAATAATTTCTTTTGAAAAAACAGATGAGCAAGAGTTTCCTCTTTATAACCTTTTACCTTAGGATTTAGAGGTATATTATTGACAACCTTACTGTCATTATACCCTGATTAGGCAAAAATATTCACATATATAATAATATATATTATATAATCACATATAATACAATCATATACAATAATAACTTCATATATAATAAAATATTCATATATATGCATATGTTTTCTTTTTCCTCCTGGCTGCCCTCAAGACACTGGCAATTACCCCACACTTGGTCTTCCATTCTCCATTTTGTTTGTGTGTGAGGGTGTGTGTGTGTGTGTGTGTGTGTGTGTGCGCGCGCGCTATGTATGGGATCTTTCCAGAAATCCTTAATGGAGTATATTTAGTTATCTGGTTATATTTTTTGTTCCTGTCTTGAACATTTTCATTCATCAGTTGTGACCAACTATTCCAGGGCCTGTTGTCTTCCAATAAGTCTATTTACTCGAATAAAAAGAAAGTGATCATTTAGGAGTCCAACTAATCAGAGTAAATTAAGTAGATCTAGGCCAGTATGGGAGATTATTAAGGATATTATCACACACATATGTCTTTATGATTCATTAAAGAAAACACTAACATTAAAAACTCTTCAAAACACTCATCTTTTGGGCCCCCAGGTGGCTTAGTCAGTTAAGTGTCCAGCTTCAGCCCAGGTCATGATCCCATGGCTGGTGGGTCAAGCCCTGCATCGGGCTCTGTGCTGACAGCTCAGAACCTGGAGCTGCTTCTGATTCTGTCTCCCTCTCTCTCTGAAACACCCCTGCTATGCTTTCTCTCTGCCTCTCAAAAATGAATAAACATTAAAAAATTCAAAAAACACTCATATGTCAATTTGCTGTTTAAAATGTCAAAGACGGATTCATTGCTATAGATCTTTGTGACAGACACGGTCATAAAAAACAGTCCTCAGGATTTGGTGGTTTGATACTTTTGAAGTCTGAGGTGGCCTTTCTGTATAGGCAGTCCGCTTAAATGTATCCTTTGTATTATTTGAGGAGCATTTTAAAATATTTTTTTAAATAATTTTGGAGACAGAGACAGAGCACGAGTGGGGGAGGCAGAGAAAGAGAGGAAGACATAGAATCTGAAACAGGCTCCAGGCTCTGAGCTGTCGGCACAGAACCCAACGTGGGGCTTGAACCCACGAACGACGAGATCATTACCTGACCCAAAGTTGGATGCTTAACCGACTGAGTACCCAGGCACCCCACTTGAGTAGCCTTTTAAGAAATCAATTTTTAAGACCAATTTATGCCACGTTTTACTTGCCTTTGTTTATTGGATCTAAATATCCAGAGTTCAAATTACATTTGCTTTCAAGAATGTGGTTGCCTTGGTGTCTTTAAAAAACAAAAAAGAAAAAAAGAACTTTACTTATAGTAATACATTCATAAAAATAAGTATGCTGGCTAGACAATGTGTCTCTCAAAGATGTCTACCAGATAATAAACTGAAAAAGAACTGTGCTACATTTAATACTTACTTTTTTTTTTTTTAAATGGCCCTGTATGCTTTAAGGAAAGCTAAAGGAAGTGTTAATCCAGTATTTGTTAATCTGGTTTATGGGAACTGGAAGAATCCAGAGAAAACAGAGGTAAGTGGTAATGGTGAACTGTATTGTTTCAGAAGCAGAAACACACACACGTGCGCACAGAGTGTTGTTTGGACATGTTTCCACATAATGGCTAAGAGGAGTGGTTTAGCAGAGTCATTTCATTGGAAATGGAAAGGAATTTCAGTCTCTCTAAATGCACAGTGAGAATTTTCCATTTCAGAACAGATTGAATCTGCTTGTAAAGTCAGTTCACTGTTAAGTGGCTTTGTGGTCACTGTTCATACTCAAAGAGAGCTGACAAATCTGGAAAATATCAGTATAACCCAGAGTATTAGTCAGCTACCCATAGTAACTCTTCATTGACTGTCCTTTTTATTCTATTCCCAGAGACAAAAGGGAGGATAAGCATTCTGTGCTCTTTAAATTTAGGTGTGAGCAGTAAAAGGCTATTACCTGATAACTCAGAAGACTAAAGGAGAAATTAAAGTATATTACATCTTTCTTGAACCTTTTTAGGGCTATTCCTTATTTAGTGCAATAAGAAGTAGTCTGGAGAGAAAATAAGAAGTAAAATCTTTCTCATCTCTTTAAGTAGATAATATGAGCATTCATTTGGGTATAAAGTAGGATTAGCCTGACATATCACTTATCTATGAAAACCTTCTTAATCCCATTTTAGAAATATATCTGATTCATTCTCTTGTCAAAGTGAGCATATACAAAACTAAAGTGTTAATTCCCCGCCCCCATTATTTTTAAATGAAAATAGGCCATGAATAGTTATTACCATTACTGGAATCAGTAACAAGGTGCCAGATCAGACAGTTTCCTAGTAGTTTTGGAGACTTGGTTAATATGGCTAAAGGCTAACATAACATTGACTCTTTTGTGTGTTTTAATAATGATGTCATACATACTTTTAGTATTGTTTTGGAAGGAATGAAAATGAGAAGGTATTTCCCAGATCACAGAGAGAATTAATTTGAATGATATGTCAAATCAATCATGACGCAGTAATAATTAAGATATAGCCCCCTACAATGGATATTTAAGAGGCCTAATGTAATTTATCTTCCTGACAAAATAGATAGATGTAACGTACACTTACTTCATTTTTAGTAAAGGATAAAAATTTATTTTTTTAATCTTTAACATTTAGTATCTGAAAGATATAAATGATGTAAGAAATAAAATGGTAGTCTTTAAATTTAGCATTTTTATTTTAGTATCTCATAAATTTTTAGTAATTAAAAAGCTGCTAGGAAAGTGTTATACATCTTTTTCTTTCTACTGAGAAATGGTTTCTGTGGCACACGGGTGGGGGTTCATGTCAAAGACCAACCTTTCAAGGTGCTTTCAAGACTCTTTCTATTATGTATGCATATGACAGTGCAGTCAATGACTCTAGAGAAGACTGGAAATAACTTCCTTTTTGCTATCCTAATAAAAAAATAATTCCTCTTTCACATTTTTTTCCTTTCCAATAAGAATGGCTAGAGAAGAAATTCTGTCACAGTTCAAGCTTGAACTTTGTTGCTGCTTTGATTTCTGTTGTTTCAGAAATAACTTTATTTTAAACCAAATGTACCTTCCCTGACTTTGTAACAATGAAATTGACTTTTCTAAAATACTCTTCTAAAAACTCAGAGAAAATTCTCATATCCTGATACAGAGAGAGCAGTATAATGAACTTCTGTATTTCCATCACCCAACTTCAATAACTGTCATCCATGGTCATTTTGTTTCACCTCTACTGCCACCCAGTCCCACTACACACTAGAGTGGTGATGGTGGTTTGCTTATTTATTTTTTCCTTAAGACTTTTTTTTTTGTTTAGAGCTGTTTTAGGTCCTAGTAAAAGTGAGCAGAGGGCACACAGAGTTCTCATATAGCCCCTCCCCCCCCCACACATGGCCTCCCCCATTATCAACGTCCTGCACCAGAGGTGGTACGTTGGTTACACTGACAAATCTGTATCTACATATTATCCAGAGTCCATAGTTTACATTAGGGTTCTCCTGGTGTCAACCAGAGTATTTTTAAGCAAATCCCAGATATCGTTTAATTTCACATGTAAAGATTTCAGTTGTATATTAAGGGATAAAGACTTTAAAAAAAAAACTTGACCACAGTATCATAGCTGCAAATTTAATAATAATTCCTTGATACCATCAAATATTCAATCAGTGTTCAACTGTTTTTGTTGCTGTATTTTTAAAATCAGAATAAATATATGGTATATATATCCAAATTGACAGACATATTTCCTAAGACGCTTAACCTCTAGGTTCCACTTTCTTCCACTTTCTCTCTCATGTCTTCTTTGTGATTTATTTGTTGAAGAAACCAAGGTGTCTGTCCTAAAAAACTTTCCACATTTTAGATTTCCTAATATATTCCATAAACAATAACTCTTTCAACTAAAAGCTTATTTTTGTTGTTGGTGGTGGTGGTGTTGGTGGTTTTGTATTTTTTGTTTTAACTGTGACCAATACAGCAGGCTTTGAGAACCCAGCACCATAGAAAGAGGCACTCAAGATTCTGGCCACTGCACTCCATCTCACCAGATGTGAGGATAAGGCAGTGACTTCTATGCCCCAATGGCCTTAGACACATGCCAACGTTAGGCCTGTCAATAGTGCAGGCAGTGTGGACTAAAGGTACTAGGGGGAGAGTCAGGAATGCTCACTGCATTCTGCATGACTGAGAAAGAAGTCTTATTTTAATGCCTAAAATCCTACCCTTTTCAACCTGTTTTTCTTTAGAGTTCTGTATACTCCTTCTCAAATCCACTATATGGCATAACAACATCAGGATGTCCGGAGACTATATCTAATCATCTGAAATAGTACCATCAAGATCAACTATGATCTAGGGTATGTAGTTTATAGAAAGTTCTAGTCTGCGAAATCTGATGGAAACTCATCTTATGCAGCAGTAAAAATAGAAGGGATTTAGAATACTAGTGTAATTATATTTACAAATAAATGTTCTTACTGATTAAATGCTTTCATGGAATTTGATTCAGAACCTTATCTTCATTATGTATCTGACTATTTTAATAAAATGTTCTACTTGATTTTCTTGATTTCGTTTGATTTTATCACGGTCATTTAAAAACACACAAATCAAATTGTTTTATATCCTCAATATTAAATGTTTTAAATTCTCATTTATATGAGACAGAACTTAGAAACAAAAAAGTAAACTAATTTAGCACATAAGCTAGCAGGAATGGACAGATCATGGTAATCCTAATCCATATAAGCATGAGTAAAAGATACTTCTGCATCTTGAAAATGTGAAGTTATCATCCTAAACTTGCCTTTATTCAAATAATTATTTAACACCTATCTTAATATACACATAAAAATAATACTAAAATATATGAGTTATGAAGCTTTGGACTGCAAGAAACAGAAAATCCCTACTCCTATAGCCTAAATAATGTAGTAATTATTGTACCTAAAATCAGGAAATTGGGAGAGCACCTCTTTTTATTAGTTATAGCAAAACCTCCATGCCTTCAGCAAGGATTCTGGTTATTTACAAGTTTCAGTTCCTGGCTGTGTTCTCAAATTAGCTTCCCGACAGGAGAGGTGTTAGCTATACATGCTGCAGCACTGTTGTATTCCCAGTGAAGCTCAGAGGCAGAAAAGGGCCCATTTTTTCCTTGTATCTTTTAATCAACAAGAAAACCCTTCCCAGGATGCACTCCCAGAAACAGCACTCTTATTGGCTAGGAGAGACATGGAACCCATGCCAAACCAAACTCTCCAAAGGTGATGATGCCAACAAGGCTGGCTGACACCCTTCACTATAGCCTCTAGGCTGGGAACAGACCTGTGAAGTTCACTGACAAGTGTATGAAGGTAGATACTTGAACAAAATTAGAGAACAGTTAGGATCAAGAAGGGGACATAGCCCAGAAATAAGCAACCTGAACCAGTATCTGTTCTAAATAAGGTCAGTTATATTCAATATAAGTTTCACTACCAACATTAGTGCCTTTTGTGAGAAGACTGACTGAAGAAAAAAAAAATCATTTTACTGTTGATCAACCTTGCAATAATCTCAAACTTTATCCCATTTAATTTTTGAAGCCTATTAACTATATTCTAGTTGTGTTCTCTATGAATATCTTTTCCTAACTGCTGCCTTCCTATTGACATCAAAATTTCTGATCCTGGAAAACTTCACACAAAAGAGGATCAGTTATTCTTGCTGTTGAAGTTTGGCCTCTGGCATTGTGAGACATAAGCATTTTGGGAAATTGCATTTATTTTAGCTTAAAACTATCAGCCAAATATATTCAAGATCTCTGTCTAAGCTTAGAGAATAGCAGCAGGTTAAAATTCAAATATGGTCTAAGTAAAAGAACCTCAAGGCTACTACATGAAAAATGTAGGAAGGCTTCAATTAAAAAAAAAAAAGCTAATGGCAATGATTATCCAAATTAAATTGGTTTGTTTCACAGGAATATTCAGGGAATTCATTACATACAGGTAGCTCCAAATTGAGGATAACAACAGAAAATCAACAGACTAGAAATTAGGGTATTCTAAGTTAAAATTATCTTTAAGTGCAAGGTATGTGCCCCTTAAAATGTTTAAATCATTTTGTGAGGTCTTATAAATATATATGGCAGGGGCGCCTGAGTGGCTCAGTCAGTTCAGTGTCCAATTCTTGATGTCAGCTCAGGTCATGATCTCTGGTTGGCTGAGTTCAAGCCCTGTACGGGCTCTGTGCTAACTAACAGCAGGGACCTGCTTGGGATTCTCTCTCTCCCTGTCTCTCTCTGCCCCTCCCCCTGATCATTCACACAGCCTCTCTCAAAGTAAATAAACACTTATAAATAAATAAATATTGGGGCACCTAGGTGGCTCAGTTGGTTAAGCCTCCGACTTCAGCTCAGGTCAGATCTCACATTCGTGGGTTCGAGCCCCGCGTCAGGCTCTGTGCTGACAGCTAGCTCAGAGCCTGGAGCCTGCTTCCAGTTCTGTGTCTCCTTCTCTCTCTGCCCCTCCCCTTCTCATGCTCTGTCTCTCTCTATCAAAAATAAATAAAACATTAAAAAATTAAAAATAAATAAATACATAAATATTGCAGTTCTATGAAACTAAAAGAATGAAACTGATTTTTCTTATCCAGTACATAGAAGAGGTATGTGCGTATGTTGTTTTCATCATTTAATGTGAGATTCAGAAATAAAAAACTTATTTTTATTTGCATTGTTCTTCCTCTGACAACTTTTTGATATAAGTCCAAATCTGACCCATTGAGATTTTAAAAATATAAAAGAGATACAAAACAATAGAGAGAGGAAGAATAAGAAGTACAGAGAGTTAACATATTATATAATTCAGCTTTAAATCATGAAAAGATCTTATATTTCACACTAGACAGAGAATTCATTGAAAGCATTTTTTTTAAGCTAGTGGATGTCAGGAGAATGGATCCCAAAGAGTACTGCTGACAGATTCTTAGACCTTTTAGTGCACAAATATTTAAGACAATATTTTGTCAACTGGATTCATATGACCAACCTACTTCCCAAAATATACTATAAGCTATAACATTAACCATAATGTTAATAACAGTAGCAACAAGTGATAAGTACTGATTATCTAAAAAATATTGTTCTAAGTATTTAACATGTTTTAACTCAGATAAATGTAAACACCATGCTGTAGATATGCCCCACCAAGTGTGGACATTTAATGTGAAATTTACATTAACTAAAATTAAATAAAATTTTAACAATGCATTTCTTCAGTTACACTAGCCACAGTCCAAGTGCTCAATAGCCGCGTGTTGCCAGCAACCACTATCCAGAAAACCACCACCATCTCTAAAAATGAGAAAATGTTCATCCCATAAAGCTCTCTCAGAGAGCACTGGTTTAGAACAATGTTGAAATATTTTGCTATAAATAGCACAACAGTAATCTCTATGAACCTAATAGGTGCTAAAACTGTTGCCCAGTATATGTTTGTTAACTAGAACTGGCCAATTTCTAGGATAATCAATTATAAATAAGACACAGGATATTTACCTGTAAGCAAACTAGCAAATATATGATAAACAAGTACATGTTAATACTGTTCTCTTGACATATAAATGTCATACAACCATTCTATTATACCATTTCATTTTTGCCTATTCCTTTTTCTACATTTAGTTGGTACCTTGAAGAAACTATGTAAGAATTTGTTTTTCTTTATTAATCTTTGCTTGATTGACCATCAATCATTTTTCACATATATCACACTAAAAACTGAAAATTCATGAATCCTTTAAAAAATAACTGCCTTGAAGACATGAACAGACACTTCTCCAAAGAGGACATCCAGATGGCCTACAGACACATAAAACGATGCTCAACATCACTCATCATCAGGGAAACACAAATCAAAACCACACTGAGATACCACCTCACGCCAGTCAGAGTGGCTAAAATGAACAAAGCAAGAGACTATAGATGTTGGAGAAGGTGTGGAGAGATGGGCACCCTCTTACACTGTTGGTGGCAATGTAAACTGGTGCAGCCGCTCTGGAAAACAGTGTGGGGGTACCTCAAAAAACTATTGACAGAACTCCCTTATGACCCAGCAATAGCATTGCTGGGGATTTACCCAAGAGAGACAGAAATCCTGATGCATAG
>NC_043709.1:118090796-118109127 GCF_006229205.1 Suricata suricatta
TAAGCCAGGCAGAGAAGGACAGAAACCATATGTTTGCACTCATAGGTCTAGCAGGAAAACAGGAGAGACCTAATGGAGAACCAGGGGGAGCGGAGGAGGGAGAGAGAGTTGGGGAGAGAGAGGGATGCAAAACTTGAGAGACTATTGAATGCTGAAAATGAACTGAGAGTTGAAGGGGAAGGGGGAGGGGGGAAAAGAGATGGTGGTGATGCTGGAGGGTACATAAGGGGAAGAGCACTGGGTGTTATATGGAAAACAATTTGACAATAAAATATTATGGGGAAAAAAAATAACTGCCTTGTATTTAGCATGTTAAGGGCATGTGCTTCAGATAAGCCAACAATTATGTTCATGGCAATATCTTTTGCAGTGGGCAATCTTAAATTTCATTCTTAAAAATAAAAACCAAGGAAAATCCAAAAAAGACTGTGAGATTGTTTTTTGTTTCCCAAATAACTTTTAAATATAAGATATCAAGTATGCATTTCACTGTCAAACCAATGACATCGTTTTGAGACTTAATGGTACTCTTTCTTTGTATCAACTTGCAAAATGCTCTCCATTTAACTGCTAATGTGTCTAGAAAACTAATGCAAGGGTTAATATCTAAAGTCATCACCAAACTCAAGATCCTGCTCTTTAATTATTATAATTTAACTATTATTTAATTATTATAAGTAGAAAGGCAACACAGTTCTATAAGCACCCTCTTTCAGTGAAATTCATATGTTGAATTAAAAAACTCTTTAACTATGAATCAGTTAAAGCAGTCACATAATAAATAAATAAATAAATAAATAAATAAATAAATAAATAACTTAAAGATCCACTTAAAAATTGACACTGATTCATACCATTCAACATTCTGAGAGTGTGAAGTGCTCTAAAGAGCACATTTTCGTCTCAGAATATGAAAGCGATAATAAAGAGCTTTTTACTTTTCTAATTTTTTACATATTTATTTCTTTAGGTCTGGCTGTATCAAGATGACTTCCTTGAAGTTTTATATTTCTCCAGAGTTGTGTTACTAATAAATTGGCTCAGGATATTAGCACAATTTTCTGCAGGCAGTATAATATAATTCGGAGCCAATAAAAGAAATGCCAGCATAAGAGATTAAGAAAGCAAACCTAGTTTCTCTAACTAGTTTTTCCTTCCCTCCTAAAAAATATTAACTAACCATTTAATCTACTGCTAACCATAAACTAATGGTTAAACAGAAGAATGATCACTGGGGGGTAACTATACTTGCCATTAATTTGTTCAACAAATATTCAAAGAAGTAAGGCAGTGAGAGAGGGAAAGAGTGAACAAATACAATATATAATGTGGCCTCTTCTGGTCTGGAACTTCTTTCCTGCCTTAGACCTCGTAACTTTCCTCTACCTTGTTAGCAATGGAGTGCTAACATATATCGTTAAGTATATAAGAAATTAATGGAAATACATATACGTCTATGTATGTATATAAATGTTGGTTCTTTAAAATAATAATAAACCCCTGATGAAACAACAACAAAATAAACCTTTAATGAAGTAAATTATAAGACTGAAATAAACACCTAAGAAAATTAAAGAAGATAATGGACAAATAGCCAATATAAGAAATGAAAATGGTATGATTACTAGAGTTTACAAACAGTAAGAAAGATGAACAGACCATAAAAAACAAAAAAATCTGTATGACAAAACATATCAAAATATCAAACTTTAGAGAAAATAAACAACTTCCTGGAAAATACAATTTCCTAAAATAAACATAAAAAGAGAGATACAAAATTCTACAATAAAGTAATTGATCCATATTTAGTAATCTTCCTTCAAACAAAATTCTAAGTTCCTAAGATTCACTAGCAGTATAATACCTTTAAAAATGATACCAAATTTCTACAAGCACTTCAAAAAAACAGGAGAAGAGGTAGTACTTTCTAACACATTTTATGAGGACAGATTAATTTTCATACCAACCTGCACAGAGATACCAAAATAAAGAAAATGTTTAAATCAATGTTACTGACAAATAGAAATTTAAAGTACTAAAAACAAATACATGCAATAAATATATTACCACTTTCATATTTATTCCATGAATGTAAGTTTAACTTTAAAAATCAGTCTTAAAAAGAATGAGAAAAAAGCATATGATCATTTTAATAGATGCATAAAAACTATTATGTTAATAAAACATTTATTATGAAAGTATTTTTGAAAACTAAAAAGAGAACTTTCCTAATGTGATAAACAGCAGCTACAGAAAACTCATTACTTAATAGTATAAAGTTAATTTCAATTTGATATTAGGAATGAGCCACAAATGTTCACTATTACCACACCTTTTGAAGTATTTGCACTGTTTACTGGTAATCAGACTGAGGAAACAAGACATGAAAAAAATTTAAATGAGTTATTGGAAAGAAAAATAACATTGTCATTAACAGATCACATGATATATACATAGAAAATTCAGAATAATCCTCATATTAATTGATATTTATTACCGAGTTTAAGAAGTTTGTCATAAATAAGATTAATACATAATGTCCAATTAAATATCTATGTGTCTTGGACAAACTAAGTATTTTAAACGAAACTATAAAAATTTTAAAAATAAAAGGACTGGAATAAATCTTGCAAAAGACATGTATGATATGAAATAGAGACACTAAAGTAGGCATATGGAAATACAGTATTCCATTTTTCCCAAATTTATCTGTAAATTCAATAAAATCCTCATCAAATTCTACTTATACTTATGATCTGAGAAGCTAATTCTAAAAGTTATATGGAAATGCAGTAGGCAAATGTAGCCAAGAAACTCTGAAAGAATATGGTATGAGGATTTCTTTACTTGATATCATATATAAGGTTAGAAAAATTAGCACATGTGGTATATCCCAGAAACTGATATACATGTACATGGTGACCTGATCTACCATGTGGTGCCGCAGAACAGTACATAAAGAAAAGTATTTCAATAATGAGCTAAACATTTTTGTTTGCATTTAGAAAAATGAGTACAATCTAGGGGCACATGGGAGGCTCGGTTGAGCGTCCAACTCCATTTCAGATCAGGCCATAATCATGGTTCCTGAGTCTGAGCCCTGCAGGAGGCTCCACACTGACAGCATGGGGCCTGCTTGGGATTACTTCTCTCTCCCTCACTCTGCCTCTCCCCTGCTCAGGCTCTTTCTTTCTCTCTCAAAATAAATAAATAAAACTTTTTTTTTTTTTTTAAGAAAAATGAGTGAAACCTGATTCCCACTATGTACTTTACATGCAAATAAATTCTAAGTGTATTCTGATGTATACATAAAGGTAAATAATAAGAACACATCACAAACAATAATAAACATCCTATACTGACCTAGACTACAAGATTTGGAAAAACATGATAATTATTTCCATGAAAGACTTTTTGAAACAATCAAATAACTAAGAATAAAGAAAAAGACTAATAAATCAGACATTAAATTTAGAAATGTCTGTGCAATAAAATACACCATTAAGAGACAACAAAGAATGGACCACAGAATGGGAAAAGTTTTTTACAACACATAAAACCAAAAGAGTATCTATACATCAAATGTATTTTAAAACCCTACAAATCAATAAGAAAAATCAACCAAAATTTATTCCAAATGCATTCTATGAGGCCACATTTCCCTGATAGCAAAACTAGATAAAAATAATAAAAAAAGGACTATAGATAAATACGCCTGATGAATATAGATGTAAAATTCTCAATAAAATATGAGCAAATCAAATTCAATAACACATTTAAAATAATCATTCACAATGATCCAGAGGGATTTATTCCAGGGATGCAAGGGTGACTTAATATTCACAAATCAATATAATACACCATTTTAACAAGAAAAAGAATAAAAAACATGATCATTTCAGTAGACACAGTAAAAGCATCTGACAAAATGCAACACCCACTCATGAAAAAAAATAATACTGTGTGTTTAGAGGGACCCTACCTCAACACAATAAAGCCCCACCCCCCCCGCCCACATAATAAAGGCCATATATGAAAAGACCACAACTAACACCAAACTCAATACTGAAAAACTGAGAGCTTTTCTCTTAACATCAGAAAGAGACGAGGATGTCCACTCTCACCACTTGTATTAAACATAGTACTGGAAATCCTAGTCATGCAATCAGAAAAGAAAAAGAAATAAAAGGCATCTAAATTGGTAAGCAAAAAATAAAACTTCCAGTATTTGCTGAAGACATGATACCATCTATAGAAAACTAAAAACTCCACCAAAAAACTACTGGTATTGGTAAATGAATTCAGTAAAGTTGAAAGATACAAAATCAATATACAGAAATCTGTTGCAATGCTGTACTAATAATGAAGTGGCAGAAAAAGAAATTGAGAAAACAATCCCATTTAAACTGCACCAAATATAATACCTAGGGATAAACTAAACCAAGGAGATGAAGTTTGTACTCTGAAACTATACAACACTGATGAAATAAATTGAAGAAGACAAACTAATGGAAAGATATTCCATGTTCATGGACTGGGAGAATGAATATTGTTAAAATGTCATTCTACCTGATGCAATCTACATATTTAATTCAATCCCTATGAAAATATCAGTATCATTTTTCACAGACTAGAACAGAGAATCCTAAAAATGGTATGGGACTGCAAAAGACCCTGAACAACCCGATTAATCTTGAAAACTAAGAAGAACACTGTAGAAATCACAATCCCATATTTTAAGATATATTACAAAAATACAGTTAGCAGGACAGTAAGGGATTCACACAAAAACAGATACATAAATCAATGGAACAGAAGAGAGCCCAGAAATAAACCCATGAGTTTGACAAAGCAAGAATATATGATGGAAAAAAGACATTCTCTTCAACAAACACTGTTGAGAGAAATGGACAACTACATGCAAAAGAATAAAACTGGACCACTTTCTTTCACCATACACAAAATAAAGCCCAAATGGATTAAAGACTTAATATGAGACCTGAAACCATAAAAACCCTGGAAGACAGCACAGGCGGCAATGTCTCTGATGTCAGGCACAGAAAGGTTTTTCTAGATATGTCTCCTAAGGCAAGGGGAAAAAAATCTAAATAAACTACTGGGGCTATATCAAAATAAAAACTTCTGCAGAGCATCAGGGGTCAGTATCCAAAATATATAAAAAACTCATACCACTCAATACCACATAACCCAAATAATAATAATAATAATGATGATAAAAAGCAGAGGACATGAATAGATATTTCTCTAAAGAAGAGACACAGATGACCAAGAAACACACGAAAAGATGCTCAACATCACTAATAATCCGGGAAATGTAAATCAAAACCACAATAAGGTATCACTTCACACCTGTCAGAATGGCTAAAATCAAAAACACAGGAAACAAGTGTTGGCAAGGTTGTGGAGAAAAAGGAACCCTCTTGCACTGTTGGTGGGAATGCAAACTAATGCAGCTACTGTAGATAACAGTATGGAAGTTCCTCAAAAAATAAAAATAGAATTACCATAGATATTTATCCAAAGAATATGAAAACACTAATTCAAAAAGATATATGTACCCCTATGTTTAATGCAGCATTATTTATAATAGCCAAATTATGGAAGCAACCCAAATGTCCATCTATAGATGAATGGGTAAAGAAGATGTGGTATACACACACATGATGGAATATTAGTCATAAAAAGAAATGAATCTTGCAATTTGCAACAACATGGATGGACCTGGAAGGTATAATGCTAAGTGATTTAAGTCAGTCAAGAAAGACAAATCCCACATGATTTCACTAATGTGTGGAATTTAAGAAACAAAACAAAGAAAAAAGGATACAAACCAGTAAACAGACAACATATAAAGAACAAACTGATGGCTACCAGAGGAGAAGTGGATAGGGGAATGGGTGAAACAGGTAAAGGGGATTAAGAGAATATGGATTTTGAGGAGCACTGAGTAATGTATAGGGTTGATGAATCACTATATTGTACACCTGAAATTAATATAACACTGCATGTTAATTGTACTGGAATTTTAAAAAAAATTAAAAAGGACATTTCTAGTAACCATACTAAAAGGAAAAAAAAACATTAAAACAAAAAAGCAAACAGAAGTTGGCAAGTCATTTGAATATAGAATTCACAAAATGAGTCAATACACATATGAATAAATCCTCAACCTTGTAAGTCATCAGGCAAATGTAAATTAAATGTATACTATATACCAGTAAATATTAGGTTAACATGTACTACCATGTCAGACAGAATAGCTAAATAAAAAAGATGGGCAATGCTCTAATTGAATGTTTGTGTCCTTCGACCCTCATCCATACTTTGAAACTCCAATACACAATAATGGTATTTTGAGGTAAGACCTTTGGAGATCATTAGGTATAAGTATGGGTCCTTCATTATGGAATTAGCATCCTTCTATGGGACACCAGAAAACATGCTTCTCCCTCTCCTATCATAAGCACACAAAGAGGAGATCATGTAAGATGTAATCACACAGTGAGATGGTAGTTGCCTGCAAGCCAAGAAAAGAAGCCTCAGCATGAAACCTAAATTTCCAGCACCTTAATCATGGACTTCGGTCTCCAGAATTGTGAGAACTTTGTTTAAGTCACCTACTCTGTGATATGGTAGCCAGAACTGACTAAAACAGTAAGCAAACGCCAAGTATGCTGTATACACAGTGTTGACAACATTAAGGAAATAAAGCAACTGGACCCTTCATACTTGCTGGTGATAGCATAAATTCCCTTGTCATTATCTCCTACAGCTGAGCATATGCATATCCCATAATCCAGCACTTCACCCCCTTAGGAAATGCATTCATATACACACCCAAGAAAATATGCAATCAACAAAACTGCGTGCATATGTGCATCAAAAAACACATACAACAATGATGATTACTGCATTATTTGTAATGCAAAAAAATCCAAATTCTGTCAACTAAATATGTATTAAATCAAATGTTGCAGGGTAATAAAATAGAAAAAATATTGCAATGAAAGTGAACAAACTATAGTTACTTGAAACAACTTTGATGAATCTCACATGCATAATTTTGAATAACAGGGTATAGGCAAAAACATATATATTAGTAATATAGTTCTTAGGTGTGCAAAGGTAGATTTTAAAACAATGAAAAAAACATTCAAGAAGATGTGCAATATTTTCTAACGTTTTATTTTATTTTATTTTTGAGAGAGACAGAGCATGAGCAGAAAAGGGGGAGGGGGAGGGGAAGGGGAAGAATCTGAAACAGGTTCCAGACTCTGAGCTGTCAGGACAGAGCCCAACTTGGGGGCTCAAACTCATAAGCTGCAAGATCATGACCTGAGCCGAAGTCAGATGCTTAAACAACTTAGCCACCCAGGTGCTCCAAAAGGAGATATGCAATATTGACAATGCCCTAATTTTTTTGGCTTAAATGTTGTTACACAAGTGTTATCATTGTGATAATAAACTATGCATTTTTAAATGTTTTCTGGTTGAGATAGGATTCATACACCATAAAATTCACTATTTCATTAGTTTCTTTTCAAGTTTTTATTTAAATTTAACATACGGTAAAATTGGTTTCAGGTGTAGAATTTAGTGACTCATTACTTACTTATAAAACCCAATACTCATTACAATAATTGCCTTCCTTTACATCCCATTACCCCTTTAGTCCATCTCCCATCCACCTCTCTCCGTGAAACCTCAGTTTTTCTTTTTTTTTTTAATGTTTTATTTATTTTTGATACAGAGAGAGACAGAGCATGAGAGGGGGAAGGGCAGAGAGAGAAGGAGACACAGAACTGGAAGCAGGCTCCAGGCCCCGAGCTAGCTGTCAGCACAGAGCCTGATGCGGGGCTTGAACCCACAAAGGTGAGATCTGACCTGAGCTGAAGCCGGAGGCTTAACGGACTGAGCCACTCAGGTGCCCCCTCAGTTTGTTTTCTATAGTGAAGAGAGTCTCCTATGGTTTACTTCCCTCTCACTTTTTTTTCCATTACCCTAGGTTCATCTGTTTCATTTCTTAAATTCCACGAGTGAAATCATATGGAGTTTGTCTTTCTCTGGTTGATTTATTTCATTAGCTTTATTCACATCATTTCATTCTTTTTGATGGCTTAGCAATATTCCCTTGTGGATACATACAACATCTTTATCAATTCATCTGCAATGAACATTTGGGCTCTTTCTATAGTTTGCCTACTGTTGATATGATGCTATAATCACTGGGCTGTATGTGCCCTTTTGAATATGCATTTGTTTTCCTTAGGGTATATACCTACTAGTGCAATTGTTGGTTCACAGGTAGTTCTATTTTTTTACTTTTTGAGGAACCTTCATACTGTTTTCCAGAGTGGCTGGAAATGTGTTAAGAGGTTCTCCTTTCTCCACATCCTCACCAACTGCTGTTTCCTCTGTTAGATTTAGCCATACTGATAGGTGTGAGGTGGTATCTCACTCTTCATCAGGGAAATACAAATCAAAACCATGATCAAAATTATCTATTTAAAATTGCAAAAATCAATGATTTTAGTATATTTATATTCTTTGGCAATCACTAATCTCAATTCTAGACACTTAACATAAATGAATACATATGTGATTTTTTTATGTCAGGCTCTTTCACTTAGGGTACTGTTTTCAAGATTATCTATTATGTAGCATTTATCAGTACTTCACTGCTTTTCACTGTTGAATGAAATTCCACTGAATGGATATACCACATTTGTTGATGGGCATCAGGATTCCTTCCATTTTCTGGCTGATGCTGAATAGAAATGCTATAAACATTCAATTCTTTTGTATATGTATGAGAGGGCAACGCTGGATCATGCAGTACCTCTATGCTTGACTCTTTCAGGTACCAAGAAACAGTTTCACAGAGATTTGTTTTGTCCATATATTTTACTATAGCATGTATATTTGATGTTCATTTTTTAAATTATGCTGAAATCAAACTTACCTATTTTTCCTTTAGGCTTTATGTGCAATATCTAAGAAATTCTTGTCAATTGAAAGGTCAAGAAGATTTATATCTATGTTTTCTTCTAAGAGTTATATAGCTTCTTGAGCTTTATAAATGTGTTCAATATTGTGCCCATATTTCTTCAATCTTTCTTTCCCTTTACTCTGTTTTCTCTCCTTCTTTACCTGCCATATGTATGTGTTTGCATTCCAAATGGCATCCCACAGGACTGTGAAGTTTTCTTTTTGCTTTATGTTTCTTATAGTGGAAAACTGTCGTATCAAAGTGCACTACTAGTTTCTTCTGCATGCTTGAACCTGCTGGTGAGCCTTAATAGTAAATTTTTCATTTCAGTTACTGTAGTTTTCATTTCTCTAACTTCAATTTGGTTCCATTATATAATCTGTATCTCTTTATTGACAGTATTTGGTGAGACATTATTCTCATACTTTTCCTTTAGTTATTTACAACTGAATTTCTTTAGCTCTCCAGCACAGTTTAAATAATTTTGTCTTTGTCTAATAAGTCCAACATCTACCTAAGCTTCTTCAGATGAAATTTGTATTGACTGATTTTTTGGTATTACACTTTCTTCTTCATTATATGCCCCATAAACTTGGTTGAAAAAAAGATGGGACCTCTGGATGAAATCAACAGACATTTTGAACCTTAGTGTCAAGCTCTCAGGTGTCCAGATGGTCAATCAGGATAACAAGCCAACTAAAAATACCAAACAAATCTTTATTCACTTACTGAAAGAGGACAGTCAAGAGGCAAAAGACAAAGGTGCCAGCTCTCTAGTGTTTCATTTATCCCACAGAACAGCACTATGGAGGGTCATAGTACATGTAGTACAGATGCATGGAATTGTCTCACTATCTAAGACCAGGTCGAGAGGAAAAATAACCATTTGATTGTATAATATATGGAGAGGAAAAACAACACACAAGCACAAATACATTGGTAAAACTTTGTATGAGATATCATCAAAGCTGTGTGCATATGAAATTTTGTTAAATTATTCTTTACCAATAAATATAAATTTACTTATATAGTCAATTTAAATTGTCAAAACAAATTGAACCAGTGAATTCTATAAAAAAGTGTCTAATGGAAACTAAATGTACAATTTAAAAATGTTGTAACACATACATATAACTGACAAAAATACCCACACACTACACCAACATAATAAAAAAAGCCACTAATTAATCTAATGAAATAAAGAAAATATATATAAAAAAATGAGAAAAAGTAAACTTTCACAAATACCAGCCACATTTTGAAATTTGAGAGGTAGAGGGACTATTATCAAACTAAAAAGCTACTACACAGCAAAGGAAACAATCAGCCATATGACAAGGTAATCTACAGAATGGGAGAAAATATTTATAAATCATGTATCTGATAAGGGATTAGTATCTAAAATATATAAAGAACTGATACAACTCAATAACAAATGAACAAGCAAATTAAAAAATGAGCAGAGGAACTAAATACACATTTTTTCAAAGATATACTAATGGCCAACAGGTATGTGAACCAGTATTTAACATCACTAATCAACAGAGAGATACAAATTAAAACAACAATGAGCTATCACTTTACCTCTGTTAGAATGATGGTAATCAAAAAGACAAGAGATAACAAGTGTTGGTGAGAATGTGGAGAAAAGGAATTCTCCTGCACTGTAGGTGGAGATGTAAACTGATGCAGTCATATAAGTTCCTCAAAAAATTAAAAGCAGAAGTACCATAAGATCCAGCAATTCCACTGTTGGATATATACCCAAGGAGACAAGGTCACTATCTCAAAGAGTTATCTGCATGCCCATGTTCACTGCAGCATTATTTACAATAGCCAAGACATGGAAATCTAAGTGTTCATTAAAGGATGAACAATAAAGGAAATGTGCAATGGACTATAATTGAACCATGGGAAACCAAAAATCCTGCCATTTGCAACAATATGGATGGGTCTTGAGGGTTTATGCTAAGTGAACTAAGCCACATAGGAGAGAAAAAAAAAAAAACCAAAAACCTAAATGATCTCACTTATATGTGGAAAAAACCACCAACCAACCAATCAAACAAAATCTCACAGAAACAAACAAAAAAAAAATCAGATTGTTGTTTACCAGAAATGGGGTGTTAGGAATTTGGGGGTGGCAGAAAATAGGTAAAAGTGGGCCAAAAGATACAGGATTCTACTTCTGAAAAGATGGCATCGTAGAAGGACGCCAAGCTTACCTCTACCTCCAGAGACCTACTTAGATGATAGCCACATCAGTGCATCCAACCTGAAAAATGACCAAAAACCTGGCAGAACAGACTTTCCACAGTTAAATCTAGAGAGGAGGACACCCCAAAAAGGGTAACAAGGACAGAGATGCAGTCAGGAACCAAACTCCAGAAAGACAAACTATAAACTGGGGGACATCACAGCACAAAAAAGGGAGAGAAGGAGATCTAACAGTCGGTATCCCAGATATAAAGGATCTGTACCGGAAAGAGAAATTACTATTAACATCTGGCTTTGAAAACCAGTGGGGTTTAACTTTGCAAGTTTTTATAATAAAAGGGATTGAATCTGGGTACTTTAAAAATGAGCAGGCTTACTCTGGGAGAACTGGAGGATGACAGAAAACTGAGTTCCAGCCCTCAGAGAAAGAAAGCATAATGAACAACCCTGCCAAGACAAAGCACAGAAACAGCATTCTGAAAAGAACCTGGGGTATACAGGAAATAGATTCACTTACTAATCTCAGAACTCAGGCTGGAGGGGTGTTCTACAGGAACAAAAGAGCTCACAAATGCCATTTTTGCCCCTCACTCCCAGCGGAGACAGCCAGACATCACAGTTTGGGTCCTGCCCCTCCCTCCCAATTTCCTGCAGATCGGCCCCATCCAACCAGCCTACTCCAAACCCTGCCCCAAATAGGCAAAGTGGGTCGTTGCAGCCCCCTGGACTGAAAGCAAACAAGGGTCAGCCACCACAGCAGGGCACATACAACTCACATAGGAGAGACCCCTGAAGCATCTATTTCTGATGAACAGGGGACACTGGCTACAAAAGCACCATAGGAACTCGGCTTTATAAAGTCATCACTTTAAGATCACAAGATATAACTGATTTTCCTAATACACAGTAACAAACACACGCAGTTAGACATAATAAGACTGAGGAATATGTTCCAAATGAATGAACAAGACAAAATAACAGCAAAGGAACTAAATGAAACAGAGAAAAGCAATATACCTAATGAAGAACTCAATGCAATGGTCAGAAAGATAGTAAAACTAGAGAAAAGAGTGGAAGATCTCAGTGAAACATTCAACAGAGAGAATACAAAAAAAGAACCAATCACAGATGAAAAACCCAATTAGTGAGGTTAAAAATACACTAGAGAAAATCAGCAGATTAGAGGCAAAAGAAGAATGGATCAGTGAACTGGAAGACAGAGAGTAATAGAAAACAATGAAGCTTAATAGCAAAAAGAAAAAAAGTAATTAAAAATGAGAACAGATCAAGGGAATTCAGCAACATCATCAAACAAAAGTACATTTGCATTATAGGCAGATCAGGAGAAGAGAGAGAAATGGGGCAAAATAAGTATTTGAAGAAATAATAGCTGAAAATGACCACAATCTGGGAAGGAAAAATGCCCAGATCCAAGAGAAACAGAGCGCCACGAACAAAATCAACCCAAGGAAGTCTACACCAAGATACATAATAATTAAAATGACAAAAAGTAGTGATAAAGAATTTGAAAAGCAGCAAGAGAAAATAGTTACACCCAAGGGAAACCCCATAAAACTATCATTTGATTTTTTAGCAGAAAATGTGAAGGCCAGAAAAAAGCAGGATGATAAATTCAAAGTGCTGAAAGAAAGAATAAAAATTTTAAAAATAAATAATAAACAAATGCAACCATGATTACTCTACCCATGAAGACTCATCATTCAGCATACGAGGAGAAACAAAATATTACTCAAATAAAAGAATTCATCACCACTAAAGCAGCCTTGCAGAAAACATTAAAGGAATTCCTTGAGTGTAAATAAAAGGCCATAATCAGAAGAAAATTATTAAAGAAAAAATTTTTACAAGTAAATACAAACATAAGTACTAGGTTAATAACACATAAAACCAGAACAGAAGTTACAGCCCAAAAGCAGTAAAATCAATTACATTGATACTATCAGTCAAGGGACTAACAAAATAAAAGGATGTAAAGTGTGACATTATATATATAAAAAGGGGTGTATGTGTGAAAATTTAGTACTTTTATAATGGGTTCAAACTTCAGTGACCATCAGCTTACTGTATACTACTATTCTGAGAAGGCTATATGTCAACCTCACAATAACCACAAATCAAATCTGTAAAAGATGATGCAAAAATAGAGCAAAGGGAAACCAAGCACATTACTGAAGAAAGCCAGCAAACTACAAGGGAAGAGAGCAAGAAAAGAAAGGGGAAAAAAAACACACTAATACCATAAAACAAGCAACAAAATGTCAATAAGTATATACCTATTGATAGTATAAATATTACAATGATAATAAATGTAAATAAATGTAAATGGACAAAACCTCTAATCAAAAAACACAGGATGACTGAATGGATACAAAAGCAAGACCAGGGGCACCTGGGTGGCTCAGTTGGTTGGGCATCTGGCTTTGGCTCAGGCCATGATCTTGTTGCATGAGTTCGAGCTTCATATCAGGCTCTGTGCTGACAGCTCAGAGCCTGCTTCAGATTTTCCATCTCCTTCTTTCTCTGCCCCTCCCCAATTTGCACTCTGTCTCGGTCTCTATCTCAACAGTTAATAAATATTCAAAAAAATTTTTAATTAACAAAAATTAAAAAAAAAAGAAGAAAAGAAAAGAAAGACCAGGGGGCACCTGCATAACTCTGTCAGTTAAGTGGCTAAATATCCAATTCTTGATTTTGGCTAACATCATGATCTCATGGTCTTACTGAGTCCCACATCAGGCTCTACACCCAGCATGGAGCCCACTTAAGATTCTCTTTCTCTCTCTCCCTCCCTCTCTCTCTCTTTCTCTCTCTCTCACCCTCCTTCCCCTCCCACCCACCCCAATCCCCCTCTGCCCCACATGATCTCACAGGGGGGTGGGGGAGTAAGGTCTATGTATATGCTACCTATAAGAGACTCACTTCAGACCTAAAGATACATGCAGCTTAAAAGCAGAGTGATGGAAAAACATTTACCGTGCAAATGGAAGTGAAAAGAAAGCTAGGTAACAGTAATTAATATCAGAATAAACAGACATGAAAACCAGCAAAAATAACAAAATGAAGGAACTCTGCCCTGAAGAACCTCCAGGAAGAAGTCACAGCCACAGAACTGGTCAAGGCAGATCTAGACAACATACCTGATCAAGAATTTAAAAAACTTGTCATAAAATTAATTGCTGGGGTTTAAAAAAGCATCAAAGAAGCAACTGAGCCAATGACTAGGAACTTTGAAAATAGGTGTGATGACCTAAAAAAAAAAAAAAAGGCTATAACTGAGGTGAATAATAAAATGGAGGCAGCCACATCAAGGATTGATGAGGTAGAGAGAAGAATAGGTGAATTAGAAGATATAGCTATAGCAAAAAAAGAAAGAAATTGATCCAGGAGCAGGAAAGGAGATTTTGAGACCTGAGTGATACCATCAAATGGAACAACATCTGTATCATAGAAATTCTGGAAGAGAAAGACAGAGAAAAAGGTCCTGGAGGGATACTAGAACAAATTATAACTGAGAATTTCCCAAATCTGGGAAAAGAAATAGGCATTCAAATTCAAGAGGCACAAAGAAACCCCTTAAGACGTATTTTGAATTGACCATCAGCACGACATATCATAATGAAACTGGCAAAATATAAAGGTAAAGAGAGAATTCTGAAAGCAGCTAGGGAGAAAAGGGCTCTCACATACAAAGGGAAACTTATCAGAGTGGTCACAGACCTATCTAATGAAACTTGGCAGGCCAGGAAGGAATGGCACGAAATCTTCAATGTGATGAACAGAAAAAACATGCAGCCAAGAATCCTTCATCCAGCAAGCCTGTCATTCAAAATAGAAGGAGAGATAAAGGTGTTCCCAAATAAACAAAAATTGAGGGAATTCATCACCACCAAACCAGCCCTACAAGAAATCCTTAGAGAGACTCTATGAGGGAAATGTTGCAAAAAATAAAAGGTGCCAGAGACATCACTATAAACATGAATTCTAGGGAGAACACAGTGACTCTAAACCCACATTTTTCAATAATAACACTGAATGTAAATGGACTGAATGCTCCAACCAAACGACACAGGGTAGCAGAATGGATAAAAAAAAAAATCCATCTATTTGCTGTCTACAAGAGACTCATTTTTGATGTGAAGATACCTTCAGGTTGAAAGTAAAGGGATGGAGAAATATCTATCATGCGACTGGAAGCCAAAAGAAAGCTGGAGTAGCCATCCTTATATCAGACAAACTGGACTTTAAAGTAAAGGCAGTAACAAGAGATGAAGAAGGACATTATATAATGACAGGGTCTCCCCATCAGGAAGAGCTAACAATTATAAATATCCATGTGCCAAATTCGGGAGTGCCCAAATACATAAAACAATTAATCACAGACAGAAACAATCTTATTGATCAGAATGTACTAATGGCAGGGGACTTTAATACTCCACTGACAGAAATGGATAGACCAACCAGACGGAAAAATCACTAAAGAAGCAATGGACCTGAACGACTCATTGGAACAGATGGAACTGATAGATATATTTAGACCTCTGCATCCTGAAGTTAGGAAAGTCACCTTCTTCTAGAGTGCACATGGCACATTCTCCAAGATAAATCACATACTGGGGCATAAAGCAGCCCTCCATAAGTATAAATGAATAGAGATCATACCAGGCACACTTTCAGGTCACAATGCTATGAAACTTGAAATTAACCTCTTGAAAAAGTCTGGAAAACCTCCAAAAATGTGGAGGGTAAAAACCACCCTACTAAAGAATGATTGAGTTAATCGGGCACTTAGAGAAGAAATTAAAAAATATGTGGAAACAAATCAAAACGAAAATACAATCCAAAATCTCTGGGACACAGCAAAAGCAGTCCTAAGAGGAAAGTATATTGCAATCCAGGCCAATTTCAACAAACTAGAAAAAGCACAAATTCAAAATCTAACAGAGCACCTACTGGAACTAGAAGGGAAGCAGCAAGAGCACCCCAAACCCAGCAGAAGAAAAGAAATAATAAAGATCAGGGCAGAAATAAACAATATAGAATCCAAAAAAACAGCTGAGCAGATCAATGAAACCAAGAGTTGGTTCTTTGAAAAAACAAACAAAAACGATAAACCTCTAGCCAGGCTCCTCAGAAAGAAAAGAGAGAGCACCCAGATAGACAAAATCATGAATGAAAAAGGATCTATCACAACCAATCCCTTAGAAATACAAGCAATCATCAGAGATTACGATGAAAAATTATAGGCCAACAAACTGGACAACCTAGAAGAAATGGACAAATTCCTAAATGCACATGCACTGTCAAAATTCAAACGGGAAGAGATAGAAAGCATGAACAGACCAATAACCAGTGAAGAAATCAAATCTGTTATCAAAAATCTCCCAAAGAATAAGAGCCCAGGGCAAGATGACTTCCCAGGGGAATTCTACCAGACATTTAAAGCAGAGATAATACCCATTCTTCTCAAACTATTCCAAAAAATTGAAACAGAAGGAAAACTTCCAAACTCATTCTACGAAGCCAGCATCACCTTGATACACAAACCAGACAGAAACTCAGCAAAAAAAGAGAACTACAGACCAGTATCCTTAATGAATACAGATGCAAAAATACTCAACAAGATACTAGTACATTGAATTCAACAACATATAAAAAGAATTATCCATCATGATCAAGTGGGATTCATTCCTGGGTTATAGGGCTGGTTCAATATTTGCAAATCCACCAATGTGATCCATCACATTAACAAAAGAAAGGATAAAACCATATGATCCTGTCGATAGATGCAGAAAAAGCATTTGACAAAATACAGCACCCTTTCTTAATAAAAACCCTTGAGAAAGTTGGAATAGAAGGAACTTACCTAAACATTATAAAAACAGTTTATAAAAAGCCCACAGCTAATATCATCCTCAATGGGGAAAAACTGAGAGCTTTCCCCCTGAGATCAGGAACACGACAGAGGTGTCCACTCTCACCACTGTTGTTTAACATAGTGCTGGAAGTCCTAGCATCAGCAATCAGATAGCAAAAGGAAATAAAAGGCATCAAAATTGGCAAAGAAGAAGTCAAACTTTCCCTTTTCACAGATGACATGATACTCTACATGGAAAACGTGGCAGACTCCACCAGAAGCCTTCTACAAATGATCAATGAATTCAGTAAAGTTGCAGGGTAGAAAAATCAATGTACAGAAATCAGTTGCATTCCTATACACCAATAATGAAGCAGAGGAAAGAGAAATCAAGAAACTGATCCCATTCATTATTGCGTGAAAAACCATAAAATACCTAGGAGTAAACCTAACCAAGGATGTCAAAGACTTATATGATGAAAACTATTGAAAACTTATGAAAGGCATTGAAGAAGACACCAAGAAATGGAAACACATTCCCTGTTCAAGGAGCGGAAGAATAAACATTGTGAAAATGTCATTAATACCCAAAGCAATCTACACATTCAATGCAATCCCCATCAAAATTGCACCAACATTCTTCTCAAAGCTAGAACAAACTATCCTCAAATTCATATGGAACCAAAAAAGACCCCGAATAGCCAAAGTAATATTGAAGAAAACCAAAACAGGAGGCATCACAATCCCAGACTTTAGCCTCTACTACAAAGCTGTCATCATCAAGACAGTATGGTATTGGCACAAAAACAGACACACAGACCAATGGAATAGAATAGAGAACCCATAACTGGGCCCACAGATGTACGGACAATTAATCTTTGACAGAGCAGGAAAGAGTATCTGATGGAAAAAAGATTGCCTCTTTAGCAGGTGGTGCTGGGAGAAGCGGAAAGCAACATGCAGAAGAATGAAACTACACCACTTTCTTACACCATACACAAACATAAACTCAAAATGGATGAAGGACCTGAATGTGAGATAGGAAACCATCAAAAGCCTCGAGGAGAAAGCAGGAAACAGCCTCCTTGACCTCAACTACAGCAATTTCCTACTCCACACATCACCAAAGGCAAGGGTAATGAAAGCAAAACTGAACTATTGGGACCTCATCAAGATAAAAAACTTCTGCACTGCAAAGGAAGCAATCAAGAAATCTAATAGGCAACCGA
>NC_043709.1:118109227-118151850 GCF_006229205.1 Suricata suricatta
ATTACATAGCAATGAGAAAGAATGAAATATGGCCATTTGTAGGAAAGTGGATGGACCTCAAGGGTGTCATGCTAAGCGAAATAAGTCAGGCAGAGAAGGACAGATACCATATGTTTGCACTCAAAGGTCTAACAGGAGAGCAGGAGAAACCTAATGGAGGACCATGGGTAGGGGAATAGGGAAAGAGAGCTGGGACGAGAGAGGGATGCAAAACTTGAGAGTCTATTGAATACAGAAAAGGAACTGAGGGTTGAAGGGGAAGGGGGAGAGGGGAAAAGAGGTGGTGGTGTTGGAGGAGGGCACTTGTGGTGAAATCAGTCTGACAATAAACTATTTAAAAAAGATAGAAAAAAGAAAGAACGGACTTTAAACAAAGACTGTAACAAGACATTATCAACTGATAAAGGGAACAACTGAACAAAAGAATGTAACAATTGTAAATATTTATGCACCAAATATGGTAGCACCTAATACAGAAAGAAACTATTAAGAGACATTAAGGAAGAAATTGTCAGTAAAAAAATAATAGAAGGAGACTTTAATACCCTGCTTACATCAATGGATAAATCATCCAGACAGAAAATCAATAGTGACACATTGGACTAGATGGATCTAACAGATACAGTCAGAATATCACATCCAAAAACAACAGAATATACATTGTTTTCAAGGGTACTTGCGATATTCTCCAGAATAGTTCGTGTTAGGCAACAAAACAAGTCTCAGCAATTTTAAAAGGACTGAAATATCATGCTCGTCTCTGACCACAGGAGTATGGATATATAAATTAATCACAAGAAAAAAATCTAAAAAGAACACAAATATATGGAGGCTAAATAATATGCTACTAATCAGTGACTGGGTCAGCCAATAAATCAAAGAAAAATCAACAAATACCCTGAGACAGATGGAAATGAAAACCCAACAATCCGAAATCTTTGGGATATAGCAAAAGCTGTTCTAAAATGAAAGTTTATAGTAATGCAGGTCCACGTCAAGAAGAAAATTCTCAAATAATCAATCTAACCCTACACTTAGAGGAGAAAGAAAAGTCAGTTGAAGGAACAAAATAACATCTATTACAGCAGAATTAAATAGAGACTGAGAAAAAAAGAACAGATCAATGAAATCAGGTAGTTTTTTTTTAATACAAACAAAACTGATACACCTTTATATAGACTCATCCAACAAAAGACTCAGTATATAAAATCCTAAATGAATAGGAGAAATAAAAACTGAAACAACAGAAATACAAAGGATTATGGAGCTTATGAAAAATTATACACCAAAAAAGTGGACAATCCAGAAGAAATGGATAAATTCCTAGGAGCATATACCCTTCAATTCAAATCAGGAAGAAAAACAAAATTTGAACAGACCAATTACTACCAATGAAATTGAATCAATAATCAAAAAGCTCCTAATAAATAAAAGTTCAAAACCAGATGGTTTCAAAGGTGAATTCTACCAAATATTTAAAGAGCTAATACCTATTTTTATCAAATGATTCCAAAAAATAGAAAATGAAGATTCCAAATTCATTGGACAGGCTTCCACTACCCTGATAACCAAGACCAGTTAAAGACACTAGAGAAAAACAAAAACAAAACAAAAAAACTATAGACCAAAAGTAGAGCCTTTTTTTTTTAGAGTTTTATAGGTACTACACAAAACCATAATTTTACAAGAGACACATTATTAAGAATGTAAATCAACCAATTTTAGATTAAAAAGGGAAAAAAATCTATAAAAAGTTGCTCTTAAACTTCTCTGTAAGTTCTTCAGTATTTTCCCCTACAATACCTATAGGGGAAAGATCTGCCTCTAGACTGTCCTTATTAAGCAACAGAGCTTTAAACACAACAACTGTGCAAACATAACAACCTTCACCAGTTGAGTTTTTATTTTTAAAGTAGTTTCCAAAGAAAGTTAATTTGATCTGTTATGCTCTTACATGTTATTTTCATTATCACAGAAAGCTTCCTGAAAATCTAAAAAGCTATTTTGTATTACTTTAATGATCTTTCTAAACACTTAATTTTTAATTAATATAATTGATCTATAATAGTGGACAGTGTGCAGGATTTATCTGTAAAGAAGACTGAAGAAACTGTTAGAAACCTAAAGGGATAAATATCCTAATCTATCCTTGATCTATAATCACAGGTCATTCTCTAAACCAGAATCTGAACTTTACATTCTTATTCTATTATATTTTCAGTCAACTCTTAATATATTTTCCCCATCTATTATCTGTGAGCTAATAACAGCACACATAAACATAAATACACATGCACACACACACACACAAGACACTGCAGACTCTATATAACAATAGTAATAACAGTATCACTGCTTGTATCTTCAAAAATTTGCATATAAAAGGCCTCACCATAACTTGATGGTATTTGGAGATGAGACACTTAGGAAGTAATTAGGTATGAAGTAGAGGCACATGAAACGATGCTCAGTGTCACTCATCATCAGGGAAATACAAATCAAAACCACATTGAGATACCACCTCATGCCAGTCAGAGTGGCTAAAATGAACAAATTAGGAGACTATGGATTCTGGCGAGGGTGTGGAGAGATGGGCACCCTCCTACACTGTTGGTGGGAATGTAAACTGGTACAGCCGCTCTGGAAAACAGTGTGGAGGTTCCTCAAAAAACTATCAGTAGAACTCCCCTAATTCCCAGCAATAGCACTGCTGGGGATTTACCCAAGGGATACAGAAGTATGCATAGGGGCACATGTACCCCAATGTTCATAGCAGCACTTTCTACAATAGCCAAATCATGGAAAGAGCCTAAATGTACATCACTTGATGAAAAGATCAAGAAGATGTGGTACATATACACAATGGAGTCCTAAATGGCAATGAGAAAGAATGAAATCTGGCCATTTGTAGCAAAGTGGATGGACCTCAAGTGTGTCATGCTAAGTGAAATAAGTCAGGCAGAGAAGGACAGATACCATATGTTTGCACACATAGATCTAAGAGGAGAAACATAACAGAGGACCATAGGGAGGGGAATGGGGAAAGAGAGTTGGGGAGAAGGACGCAAATCATGAGAGACTATTGAATACTGAAAATAAACCACAGAGGGCTGAAGGGGGAGGCAGGGGAAGAGCACTGAGAGTTATATGGAAACCAATTTGACAACATACTATTTAAAAAAAAAAAAAGACCTTGACATTTTACTTTCTGACGAACATTTGATGACATATGCCATAATCAGAGATATTTTATATAAAATTAAATATAATAAAATATTTAACATTTTCATTTAAATTATAAGTGTGAACATAAAAAAATGGTGCAAAGTAACCTGTGCCCTAAGTATGTGTACAAGACAAATTATGCTTATGTCAAGTAGGACTTTTGTGACCTGAAGATTTCTGAAAACAAATTTCAAGATTCTCAAAAGCTTCAGATATTTTACTCTTAATGGATACCTACTTGGCCGATACCAACTTGCAGTTCCCTGAAGCATTTGCATTTCTCCACACATAAGCTACTTGCCAGATAAAAAAATATGAAAACAGGCCTCCTATTCAGAGGCCTGCCAGTTCATTGCTTAGTATTACACATTTCAATGCTTGATCATTTAGTATTGCCATAATAATTAAAACCAATTCTTTGAAACTGAATTACTCATTTGCTGTGCCTTACATTAATTGCAGTACCACCTACCACACAAAATGCACGTCCAGAAGACAGAGGATATCTTTCCCAGGAAAGCCTGCCTCAGAATGATTATTTCTATCTGATGTTCCAGAAAAGGCATTGACAATAGGCACATATCAATTCCACCCAATTCAGCTCGTCCTTCTATGATTGATGTATAATAGATACTATTATAGCTGTTAGAAACATTGTTTCTTTTTGTCACTCTCTATAGTACCATGACTCGAAAGACAATGAGCACAATGCTGCTTCTGAAAAGCTTTGATCTACTACAGCATCCAGAGGCAGAACTGAAAAGAAAAGGGGGTGGAAAGAGATTACAGAAAACCAGTCACCACTTATTCCCTTGTAGAACATAACATCATCAGGCCAAAGATGAAAATAAATGTAGTTCAATTAATACAAAAACATGTGTTTGATGTGTTTCTATCAATCATATTACAGCAATAACTATAACTGGAAGTTTGAAAAACAGAAAAGTTTGTATTAGGATTAAAAACTCAACTTGTTGTTTTGTTCTATTGGAACTAAATGTATTGTATGACAACTGAAAAGACAAATACTCTATTTCCCCAATGTCTTCTGGAACCAAAACAGCAGTGTACGTAAAAATAAAATAAATAATATTAGAAAAAATGACCAGTGATATTTCTTCACATGGAAAGCTCTACATTTAACATTCCTCTTATTGCCTGGGGCTCTTCACACTGTCTATAGATTTCTGATGTTACATTTTGAAACATGATGCCCTGAAAGGTGATTTTATAATTCAAGTTCACTATTTTTTTCTACCCTAGTAAGGAAAGAAAACACTTCATTTTACTGCTTGCTGTTTAGAACACAGTACTTCTAAACTTCTACCAAGTATGAAGAGAACAAAATGGTGGCCATCTTTTCCACTAAATTCTTTTATCATAGGTATTTCAGGGAAAGTTTACTAATTTCGGGATTAAAGGTTTCATTAAAATGAATTTGTATTTTAAATGTATAACAAATGCATTTTAAGAAGCAATCAAGTCTTCATTATGTAACAACTTGTTTATAGACTATAACAATATTTTCCCATAGATTTTCCTATATTAGATAGGAATATTGTTATATTATTTTGTTATGTGACTACTATAGAGTTTACAATATACATCATTAATGTACCATAATCAACCTTCAAATATCATTTCATATACAGTGTAAGAATCTTAAAATGGTGTCCTTTCATTTCCTCCCTCTTAATTTTTTATGATGTGTTTGTCACTTTTTTTACCTCTATATGTGTCAGAAGTCCACGAGGCATTGTTACTATTTCTGCATTATCTCTTAAAGCGATTATGTAAAATATCTACTATATTTTACCATTTTTTAATGTTATTTTTGAGGAGGGAAGGTCAGAGAGAGAGAGGGAGACAGAGGATCCAAAGTGAGCACTGTGCTGACAGCAGTGAGCCCGATGCAGGGCTTCAACTCATGAACTGCGAGACCATGACCTGAGTCGAAGTTGACATTTAACCAACCTGGCCATCCAGGTGCCCCATATTTTACTATGATTTTTACATTTTACACTACACTCTTTCTCTAAGGAGGTCTCAATTTCTGTCTGATAGAATATTCCTTTGTCTAAAGAACTGCCGGGGGCCTGGGTGGCTCAGTCGGTTGAGTGTCTCACTTCAGCTGAGGCCATGATCTCATGATTTGTGGGTTTGAGCCCTGCGTCAGGCTCTGTGCTGACAGCTAGCTCAGACCCTGGAGCCTGTCTTCAGATTCTGTGTCTCCCTCTATCTCTGACCCTCCCCTGCTCGTGCGGTGTCTCTCCTCTCTCTCTCTCTCTCTCTCTCTCTCTCTCTCTCTCTCAAAAATAAGTAAAACAATAAAAAAATTTTTAAAGGAAAAAAAAAAAAAACCTGCCTAACCATTTCTTTCAGCAGAGGCTTGAAGCAATAAATCCTCCCAGCTTTTATTTGCCTGACAAAGCCTTTATTGGTGATTCATTTTAAAAATGAATTTTAAAAACATGTGTTTAAAAGACATGTTTGTTGAGTAGCAAAGTCTCAGCTGAAAGATTTTTCATTCATTAAAGATGTCATTTTATTTTCTCCTCAACTGTATACTTCTAGTGAAAGTCTGATTAAATTTTTACCTTAGTCCCTTATTTTGCCTGCATTCCAAATTTTTCCTTTTATCACTGAGTTTTAGCTATTTGACTATGATGTAAATAGGTGTGGTTTTGGGAAATTTATCCTAAGATTCTTTGGGATTCATGTATCTCTGGCTTTTACTTTCCCCCATATATTTTAGAAAAATCAGAGACCATTTTGTCTTCTCATTGTGATTCTCTCATTCTCTCTCTCTTCTTTTGAGACTCTAATTGCATGTATGTTTGTCCATTTGATACTGTTTCGAAGTTCTTAACTGCTCAGTTCTATTTTGGATGATTTTTTCTCATTTTTTAAAAATTCATGGGTTTCTGTTTCAGTAATGACTACTGATTTACCGGCAAATTTACTTTATTTTTTTCTCCAGCTATGGTTGGTTTGCTTATAAGTCCACTAGAGAATTCTTCATCTCTATGTTATAGGTTTTAAGTATTCTTATTTGATACTCAAAGTTTCTTCCATTCTTCTAAAAATTACCACCTGTTTCTACATGATGTCCAGTTTTTCAATAGCTATTAATTGCAGTTATTTTATTTTTTAATGTTTATTTTTGAGAGAGAGACAGAGACAGAGCATGAGGGAGAGAGGGGCAGAGAGAGAAAAGGAGACACAGAATCCAAAGCAGGCTCCAAGCTGCTGTTAGCACAGCAGGGGCTCAAACTCACAAACCATGAGATCATGACATGAGCTGTAATCAGGCGCTTAACTGACTGAGCCACCCAGTTGCCCTTAATTATAAGTATTTTAAATTTTCATGTTATTTCTACATCTGGGTCATTTTGAAACTGGATCTTCTGATTACTTTACATCTTGATCATTGACTAGCTTTTTCTTTTTATCCAATAATTGTTTTACTAAATGCTGGGTTATGATAAATGGAATAGCAGAGACAGAGTGAAGTAGTATTTATGCCTACAAAGCAGCATAATCTTTCTTTTGTTATGCTGCCCTTGTGTGGAATTGTTATTGTTATTCTAATCAGAAGTTTGGCTGTTTATGGATTTTATTACTTATCTCATAACCTTCTCTTTGCCACAAATTTCAAGTACTTTTGGCTACTGTTACTTTGCACTTAGAATGGGGCCTGAGGTGTCAAAGTATTTTCTCAGTACTCTAGCTTCACCTTCATGCTCAGCAATATCTACAACATTTACAATTACTTTCTGCCATTCTGGATGTTGTCTTTTTACTTTCTAGATGGTGTTCTTATAAGCAAAAAGATTTTTAAATTTTCATTCACAATTAAAATCTCTCAAAAAATTAGACTTAGAGAAAACATACCTCAACATAATAAAGGCCATATATGAAAAACTCACAGCTAACATCAAACTGGAGAGTGAAAAATTGAGAGCTTTTCCACAAATAGACAGAATAAGAAAAGGATGTCCAATGTCACCATTTTATTCAACACAGTAGTGAAAGTCCTAGCCACAGCAATCAGATAAGAAAAGAAATAAAATCCATCCAAATTTGTAAAAAAGAAGTAAAACTTTCACTATTGGCTGATCACATGATACTGTCTATAAAAACCCTAAAGACTCCACCAAAAAACTACTAGAACTGATGAACGAATTCAGTAAGGTTGCAGTACACAAAATCGACATATAGAAATATGTTAATTTCTACACACTAATAATGAAGCAAAAGAGAGAAAATAAACAATCCCAGTTACAACTGCCAAAAATTATAAAACACCTAGAGGTAAATTTAAGCAAGAAAACTATGTAACACTGATGAGAGAAACTGGAGATGACACAAACAAATGGAAAGATATCCCATGTTCATGGATTGGGAGAACAGGTACTGTTAAAATGCTAATACTATCCAAAGCAATCTAATTATTTAATGTAATACTATCAAAATGCCAACAGCATTTTTCACAGAACTAGAACAAAGAATTCTAAAATTTGTATGTAAAGACCCTAAATAAAGCAATCTTGAGAAAGAAAAATAAAACTGGAAGTATAATAATCCCAGATTTGAAGATATACCACAAAGCGATAGTAATCATAACAATCTCAGATTTCAAGATCTACTACACAAAGCTACAGTTATCAAGACAGTATGGTACTGGCACAAAAATAGATACAGATCAATGGCACAGATTAGAAATCCCAGAATAAACCCATAATTATATGGTCAATTAATCTATGACAAAGGAAGCAAGAATATGAAATGGGAAAAAGACACTCTCTTCAACAAATGGTGTTGGGAAAACTGAACAATATAAGCAAAAGACTGAAACTGGACCACTTTCTTACACCATACACAAAAATAAACTCAAAATGACTAAGTCCTAAATGAGAGACCTGAAACCATAAAAATCCCAGAAAAGAGCACAGGCAACAATGTCTCTGACATGAGCCATAGTAATATTTTTCTAAATATGTCTCCTCAGGCAAGGGAAACAAAATCAAAATAAACTACTGGGACTACAACAAAATAAAAAGCTTCTGCAGAGCAAAGGATACAATCGAGAATACTAAAAGATAATCTACTGAATGGGCAAATATATTTGCCTATGACATATTTGATAAGGCATTAGTATCCAAAATATATTTTTTTAAAAAAACTTTTACAATTCAACACCAAAAAAGCAAATAATCCAAATAAAATTGGGCAGAAGACATGAACAGATATTTCTCTAGAAGAGGACAAACAGATGGCCATTGAACACAGAAGAAGATGCTCAATATCACTAATCATTAGGAAAATAAATATAACTACTATATCACTCCCCACCTGTCAGAATGGCTAAAATCAAAAACATATGAAGTAACAGGTACTGGTGAGGATGTGGTGAAAAAGGAATCCTCTTGTGGTGTTGATGGAAATGCAAAGTGAGGCAGCCACTATGGAAAACAGTATGTAGGTTGCTTGAAAATTTAAAAATAGAACTACTCTACAATGCAATAACTGAAGTTCTGGGAATTTACCCAAAGAACATAAAAACACCAATTTGAAAGCATATATGCATCCCTATGTTTACTGCAGCATTATTTACAATAGCAAAATTATGGAAGCAACCCAAGTCTCTATCAAATGGATTAAAAAATGGCACATACACAAAGGAATATTCCTCAGCAAGTCTTGACACTTGCAACAACATGGATGCATCTAAAAAGTATAATGCAAAGTGTTATGTCTATAAGAGAAAGACAAATACCACAAGATTTCACTCAAGTGGAATTTAAGAAATAAAAAAATACTCTTAAATACAGAATAAATTGTGGTTACCATACTGAAACTGGATTGGGGGACTGGTGAAATAAGCGAAGGTGATCAATTACCAAAATGAACACCAAATGGTACATAGAATTGATGAATCACTGTATTGTACACTTCAATATAATGCACATTAACTACACTGGAATTGAAATTAAAAAAAAATACACTTATGATGAACACTGAGTAATGTAAGAATTGATGAATTACAGTACAAGTTAAACTAATAGAACACTGTACATAAATTATACTGAAATTTAGGTGAACTGTTTATTTTTGATGAAATTCCATTTATTTATTTTTTGCTTTCTTCTCATAGTTTCATAGGTCTAGCTCTTGCATTTAGGCTTTGATGCATATTGAGTAAATTATTGTATATGGTATGAGAAAGGGGAACATTCTTTTCATATCCATTTGTGTCAGCCATTTTTGTTGAAAAGATTCTTGTTTTCCCACTGAATGGTCTTGGCACCAGTCTGTTGCAAACCACTTGACCACAGATGTGCAGGAATTCTATTCCACTAATCTGAATATCCTTGTGCCAGCATGACACTGTCTTGGTTACTCAAGGATTGAAGTTAATTTCAAAATAGGGAAATGTTGAGTCCTCTACCTGCAATTCTTTCAAATTTATTTTTACTATTCTTGGGGTCTTGAAATCCCATAAGCATTATAGAATTAAATTAATTTCTCTAAATAAATCAGCTGAAACTTTGATGTGAATTGTGTTGCATTTGTGGATTCATTTTAGAAGTACAGCCATCATAAAAAAATATTAAGTGTTTTGATCCATGAGCATGGGATTTTTCCAATTATTACACCTTCCTTAGTGTTTCCCCATTTACGAATTTTGTAAAATTCATTCTTAAATAATTCTCTAATAAAATTTATTCTTAAATAATCTGTTATTTCCTATACTATCACAAATAGATTTTTAATTTAATTTTTGGGGTATTATTTCCAAGTAGACAGAAGTACAAATGATGTTCATGTATCGGTCATGTATACTGCAAACTTAACTGAACTTGTTTTATTAGTTCTAATTATTTTAGTTCAATTGTTTGTCTTGTTATTATTCTAATTCATTTTAGTGCAATATTTAGGATTTTTTATATATTAGATGATGTCTTCTTCTCTTCTTTCCAATCTGGATATCTTTTATTTCTTTTGCTGGTCTTATTGCCCTGAAACCTCCAGTACAATGGTGAATAAAAGCAACGTGTGACAACAGTCTTATGTTTTTCTGATGTTAAGGGAAACATACCTAGTTTTTCATCATTAAATGTCTTATTAGTTGTGGTTTTTCAATAGATGCCCTTTGTCAAGTTAGAGATATCCCCTTCTATTCCTAGTATATTGAGTGTTTTCTATATCAAAAGATACTAGATTCTGTCAAATGTCTTTTCTACATGTACTGAAAGAACTATGTAATTTTTGTTTATTGTATTACTGTAATACATAATATTCACTTATTTCCAAATATTGAGACTGCCTTATATCCCCAGAATAAATCCCATTGCTCATGGTGTGTTTTTCCTTTTTTTTTTTTTCTGGGTTTGGTTTGTTAATAGTTTAAGGGTTTTGTCTGTATTCATAGGGATATTTATGTTTTCTTTTTCTTGTGATGTATCTTTGATTTTGATATCAAAGATGAGTTAGGAAGTATTCCCTCCTCTTCTAATTTTTTAGAAAAGCTTGTGAATAATTGCCTTTATTTTTCTTAAAATATTAGGTAGAATTCAGTGGTTAAGTCACCTGGGCTCTTCTGGTGGATTTTTTAAAAATTACTCAATCTCTTCACATGTTATATAAGTCAAGTCCAAATGTCTATTCCCACCCCCCGCAGAGTCAATTTTGGTAGTCTGTGCATTTCTAGGAATTTTCCCATTTAATAGTTTTCTATTTTGTTAACATACAAGATACATATTTATATAAACACATTATTTATATAGAATTCTTCCAAAATTCATTTTACTTTTTCAGGATCAGCAGTTAAGCCCTCTCTTTAATTTCTGATTCCTTTAATTTGAATCTTTTCCTTCTTTGGCAATCTAGATAAAGATTTATTAATTTTAACAACCTTTTCAAAGAACCAACTTTTTGGTTTCATTGATTTTTCTCTATTGTTTGTCTAGTCCCTATTTTCTTCATTTCTGCTCTAATCTTTATTATTTTATTTTTCCTGATTACTTGTACATTTAGGCATCTTCTCAGTGTTCAAAAGTGAAAGTTTAGGTAACTAATTTGCAATCTTTCTTAATATAGGCATCTACTACTATAAAACTACCTCTATTATGTTAATCTCATCCTATAAGTTTTAATATATTGTCTTCTTTTTTATTTATTGCATAATATTTTCTTATTTCCGTTTTGATTTCTTGATCCATTGTGTGGTGTTGGGGTATTGTGTGGTGTTGGGATGCCGGGGTGGCTCAGTTGGTTAGGCCTCTGACTTCGGCTTAGGTCATGGTCTCACATTCATGGGTTCGAGCCCCACATCGGGCAATGTGCTGATAAGCTTGGAGCCTGGAGCCTGCTTCTGATTCTGTGTCTCCCTTTCTCACTGCCCCTCCCCTTCTTATGCTCAGTCTTTCTCTGTATCAAAATAAATAAAACATTACAAAATTTTTTTTTTAGGAGTGTGGTGTGGTGTTTAATTTCCAAATATTTATGAGTTCCTCAATTTTTCCAGCTACTAGTTTCTAATTTCATTCCATTGTGGCAAGAGAACATACTCTGTATTATTTCTATCCTTTTAAAGTCACTGAGTTTCATTTTATGACTTAGCATATGGTCTATCCTGGAGAATGTTTTGTATGCACTTGAGAAGAATGCATATTCTGCTTTTGTTGGGTGAAGTGTTCGAAAAATGTCAGTTCTGGCTGGTTTACAGTATGGTTCAAGTTTTCTATGCATTTGCTGATCTGTCTAGATTTTCTACCCATTACTGAAAACAGGATACTCAAGTCTCTCTTATTGTTGAATTACCTACTTCTCTTGTTTTTACTTCATGTTATGGAGTGCATATATGTTTACAATCATTCTATCCTTATGGATTGATGTTTTACCAATACAGTCCTGTTCCTTTACATTCTCATAATATATTTTGATACTGGAAACTTTAATATATAGTAGTGACTCTGAATATTATCCCACCCCTTACACCATTAGGCCTGTTATTATTATTTGCTTGTTTGTCTAGTGACTTCCTAGATTATTTTAGTGAACTTAATCTCCCCCTACCCTTAAGTGTCAGCCTGTGATGTTGTTCCTCGGGGTAGTACAAATTCAGGGATGCCCAGTCACACTGAGATGACAGTAGTAAGAGTAGGACTCTTTTCATCTATTTCCCCTAATCATTTCTAAAGGTTAAACTTTATCAATTACCAGCTAGCTGATCTATTTTTTTTAATAATGCCCTGGGGCATAACTTGTTCTACAAACTAGTCCAATCAAATGACTCCTCTGAAGGAACAATTTCTGATAAGCATTTCACTTTGTTCTGATGCCAGGACTTCTCCTCCCTGAATTATTTCCTAGTTCTCTCCTTGAAACCACCTGACCTATAGTTTAGCCTGAGGCTTGAATCTCCTCCCAAATGGCTTCACCATAACCTCCATTATTCTTGAAATTGCCTTTAGCCCGGAATTTCTTCACTCTATTGCAAATGAAGTCAGTTCCTTGGGAAGAAATTAGTAGCTATCTATTTTCTTGGCCTGTTTCTCCTCCTAAGGCAAAATCTCTAAGGCCACCAAAGTTCTGGGTTTAGGGATGGGGACAATGGCAGTTTTCTGAGTAACCCTGTGCTCTAGGAATTCAGCATTCGGTAGGTGGGAGCAAGAGCACAGGGTTCTCTTGGCTTGCCTGTCCTAGTGGGAAACCACCTGACCAAAGTCAGGACAAAAGTGACCAGACCCCAGTATTTTAGCATGTAGGACGCAAGACAGAGTCTGTTCTATGAGTGGGGGCTGAGTAGAAGAAGGGACCTATCCACCTCTCAACTGCACTCACCCAGGACTCAGTCTCGGTAACAAGCAGCTGGGAGATGAAATCAAAAACGATGCTCCACTCCTCCTGAGAAAAAGTCTCCCTCTGGGACCTGAGAGTTCTTGAAAGTTCTGAGAGTTCTTGAAAGCAGTAGTGTGGAACAGAATATGTGCCTCACTGAGCTGAGCGCAGGGAGCAAGAGAGAAGTCTTGGTTCAGATATTACAGAACTCTCACCTATATTCCTGAATTTTCATAGATGTTCTCAAATAGATGTTTCTTTACTCGCTATTTGTCTTTAGAGCCATTTCCAGAGGCTTGTCCTCTCACCTCCTTATATGGTAGTCATCTCTAACACCTTCATTCTGTCTGTTTTTCCTCTTTCTCCTTTGAGAGACAATTAAGGAATTCAGTCAACCTGCTTTACCTTACATCCTCAGTTTTCTAACAGATTCCCCCAAAGGCATTGTTCTATAGGTCATCTGGATTTTTACACTGTTAGGCTGGGAGTGATATTTTCTTTACTTTCTATAACCTAAGTTATAATTTGTTTTTATTTTTCATATTAAGTAGCATTTATTTAACTCTCCTACTTTGTCGATGGTAAAACTACAATATGTGCAGTTTAGGAGGAAGACTGGAAGAAATAACAAAATATTCCTAAGCTTTCTATATTTAAACAATCTTATTAAGTACAAATATGCCCAGACCATATTAAAATAATCTATGTTTTTCATTGTCTTTTGGATTTCTAGTGTATTCGGAAATGGGTTATTAATTCAATTGTTTATTTAGTAACCATTTCTATATACAATGGTTTGTACCGTGGTTGTCAGAAAGTAAATACTGAGTCTTATCTTTTAAGAGATGTTAGTCTACTAGAAGAAACACATGGAGACCTAAAACTAAAAACCTCAACAGCCTGCACGCCTGCCCTGAGGTCCCATTCCTGTGTCAGACAGTCCCCTTTGCCCATACAGAACCAGCTTCCTGAGCTGCCGGGGCAGCAGGGAGGCCAAGGGAGCAGAAGAGAGCAGTCTTCAGTAAGTGGGAGGAGGTACAGACCTGCTCCGGGCTCCACAGGCCTAGGTCTGTCCCCAGCACTCCAGCAAGGCTAGAAAAAGAGGAAGAACCTATCCAAGACAAGCAGGGGAGGGGCAGAGAGAAGGAGAGACAGAATTCCAGAAGGCTCCACTATCAGCACAGAGTCCAATGCTGGGATGGAATTCATGAACTGTGAGATCATGGCCTGAGCCAAGATCAAGATTTGGAGGCCTAACCAAAGGCGCCACACAGGCACCCCAAAATTGCACTGCTTGTTAGTTCTATGACAACATAAAAAATGAAGTTCAAAATGAAGCAAAAACAAAAACAAACAAAAACCCCACCTATGTTATATACTGTTTTTACCCTTTTATCATTTGAACACTAAAATTTTTCTTGGGTTTAAAAGATAGGTACTCTCACATATGAAGAATGTTGAAGCATATGAACAGTATTTTGTTACCAAGTCCATGATACAATATTTCTCAAAAACCTATTTCTCTAGTGGCAATATTACTCACTGTCATGTATACTTCAGTTTCATTATATGTAAAATGGAGGGGTTTTTTAACATGAATTAATAGTGGTATTTGACAATTTCCTGTCTTTTAGTAACCTTAAAGCATTCCCAAAGTGCCACTTTTTCTATCATAACAAAAAAAACTCTCCTCAAGCTAGTTTCTATTTCACTCTCATCTTCCATGAAATAATATCCTATGACACAGGATGATGGAAACTTAATTCTGCTCAGGCACATAACTGCTCCAGTCCATGGAAAATAACAGCAATAAGACGTGGAATTCATCTAAAAGGTGTAATTACACATTAAATGATGCAGTTTATGCTGGACATCTGCGGCGTATCATTGTAATTAATCAAGAATGGGTAAGTGTAAAAATATTAAGAGAATAAGCATTTCTGTCTCTTGCATTTTTCCCACTACTTAAATAGAAAACAGCCTGGAAGAATGAACAAATTATGAAAAGGTTTATATGAAGGAAAATCTTGAATCTTCAGAGTTCTTGCACATAAATAATTCTCAGGAGAATTGATTCTAGGTCCAAAAATTGATCCAAAAATTGGTTAAAAACGGAAGCAGTAAAGAGGGGGAAAAATGGTGAAAAGAGGAAATAGAGTAAGAGGATGGAGGAAAGAGGCACTTTGGGGAAGTTTCAGGCTGCTGGTCCAAAGTTAAATTATCAAACATAATTCTAACCTTCTTTGTCTACACAGGTAGTTCTAGGAAAAACTACTAGGGATGCAAACGGATCCAGAGAAAACAATCCAATATTAAGTCTCAAAATCATGTACATCTTATAAACATATGCAGATCCCCCAAAAAGTATAATTTTACTGGTAGATTTCCATATACTCTGGTATCTGCACAGAAAAAGAATTTAAATCATTAAACAGCCGTGGGGCACCTATCATCTTACTAGCACTGTTCTCAATACTAGGAATCCAGAGATGAGTACTATGTGGCCCCTCCCCTTGATAAACTAAGAAGCCAGGCAATATGTTAAAGCACACCAACCAGTAAGCAATCAAAAACTGTATTAAACTATTACAATAGCAGTCTGCACAAATTGTCATCAGGACACAAAGAAATAAGTGCTTACCTCTCTAGCCTAGAGGAAGGAGAGATGCAGAATAATAAGCAGCGCTCAGAGGAAGTGGTACTTGAGCTGGCATCTGACAGATGAATAGTTGTCTCCGGGTGTACCTAGGAAAGAGGTCCTTCATAAGCTCCAGGCATTCTTTGAAATGCGTTAATGTCACATCAAACATGTTTAAATGAACTCATCAGATATTAAAGTATACTTTATAACTTATACACAATCATAAGTTGAATCCCATCTGCCAGGATACTGTAATGCTACATTTTGCAGACAGTGAATTAAAAGTTTATTAATAATTTTGTGATTTTTCCATATATTTAGCACAATATGTTGTCTCATGTCTCCAACACTTTCTTAGACTCTTGGAGGACTCACAGTCTCTAAGCACTGTCCTGCGGTACCTCATGAAAAATAATGACTAGAGAGAATATGCCCACCAGCCTTGGCTGCTCTAAGAAAATGTATTTTTGAGTCAGAAAACCTCTTAAATAAGACCGCTGATTAACCTGCTGTAGACAAACTCATAGTCAAATTTGCACAAGCCATTTTCTCTGCTCTGTGGTCAGATGAGGGTCCACTCACTCAGGAGGATTTATGTCCTTACTCCGGTCCCATGATCTGTGATCATGGATAGTTCCTTAGTCTTCAGCCTTTGTTTCTCTATTCAAAAAATAAGGATAGTACTACAGTACTGGAAGTGTGAAGTTATCTAAAGTTCCATATGGAAGGAAGACTCTAGAGATGTAAGGCAGTATAGCAGGCAGATAACCCGGTGCTTTTTTTTTTATCTAGCACTTTCCTTTGGACCCAGAAAAGGCCAAGTTCTTCACCTGTTACCATTTCTAGAAAAATGATACGTACCAGAATGAGAAAGACTCCTCCCTTCTTTAAGAAATGACTTAAGAGAATTTCTTTTTATTTTTGGTTATTTGTTAATTTTTATTTCTTTAAGGTTTATTTTGAGAGAGGCCACACACAGGTGCCCGCAAGGCGGGGAGGAGCCGAGAGGGAGAGAGAATCCCCAGCAGGCTCTCCGCTGTCAGCACAGGGCCCAACGCTGCGCTCAAACTCCCAAAACAAACAGATCAAAACCTGGGCCGAGTGTCCCAGGTTTAACCAACTAAGGCCCCCAGGCCTCCGGGGACTTTTTTTTTTTTTTTAATAGAAAACACCTGGGAAAGATTTATTTTTCTTTGTGAAATATCACATGTAAAATCATATTGAGTGACGTAGGGAGGCTCTGGACTTTGAACACTTTTTGGCCCCCAGGGACTTCTTTGTCCCATTTAGGGGGCGGTTTTTGCAACGTGGTGCAGCCTTGGAGCGGAGGGTGCCAGGACAGCGAGCCCGCCACGGGCACAGAAACGAGAGGAGCCTGTGGGACCTCCTGGCCCAACTGGCACCCTCGACTCCCTGTGGCCGCAGCTGGGGGAAGGGGCTAAGTGGCCCTCCAAACCACGTCTGTCTCTTTCCTCTCATGTACAACCAGGTGCAACAACAACAACAACAACAACAACAAGCAAACAAAACTGAAAGTACCTTCGCAGGACCACACGGCAGGCTCCCCTCCGAGTCTTTTGACCTAAGACGGATTCGGGCCGCGCAGGAGGGCTTGGGGCAGTTTCCGTCGGTCCAAGCACAGGGCCTGGCCAGCTGCCTCTGCCGTCCGGGCTTTCACTGGGGCATCCCCTCTGCCACCTTCTTCGGGAGTCCCGCAGCCAGGGGCAAGCACTGGGAGTTCCTGGAGGCGGCACTCGTGTCCCTGCTCTTCAGCATGCTCTCGGGGCGGCCCTTTTCCACTCAGTGCGCAGCTACCAAAGGCAGCGGGCCGAGATCCGCTCTGCCTTCCAGAGAAGGAAAATGGGGGGAAAGGCGACAGGGAGGATTGAAAGCCGCAGGCCTCCAGCGGCGCAGGCCGAGGCGGAAGCAGAGGGTGCCCACGGCGGCACGGGCATAGCCAGCCAAGATGGCGCCGGCGGCCGGGGAACCGGAAGCACCACGTGCGCACGCCGCGCGGCGTCCCGCCCTCGCTGTGGCCTCGGCTGCCTCAGGGCGGCTGGGAGCGGCCGCGTCAGCTTCGAGACTGCAAATTCCGTGAGGCACAGCTCCTAACAGGGGGTGTTGGAGGAGGACAGTCACCTCATGGTGGCTTGTGCTGGGCGCCCAGAGCGGGCAGGCAGCAAGCTCCCCCAATACGCTACCTCAGGGCAAATCCGGGAGCGGGGGCCCTGCCCTGGTGTGGCCTAGGCCCGGATGATGGTTGAGAGGCGCAGGCCATCCCAATAGTCACCTGCACTATGTAGTGGGTGGCCTCCACGCCCCTGTGGAAGTCCTACAAGAGCCGATCAGTCACCTGTTGCCATAGACCCATGTCCACCTGTCGTCTGGTCCCAGGAGCCTGATCCGTGGCTTTCCCCTGCTAGCCCGTGCCCCTACCTGGCCGGTGTCCTGGGCGCTGCTGTCTCCACTCCAGCCGGCGCCAGTGTCCGGACCCCAGGTAAGAATGCAGTGCAACAGAGACCTTAGTTCAAGCCTTGAGAAATTGTGTCCGGTGCTTTCCGTGTAAATATGGTGATAGCAGTAAAGTCTGAGGAAGTTGGTGTAGGGAAAGATGGCTAATGCTATTAATGTGGCAGATAAGTAAACATTTTAAAACATGATAACCAGAAAATTTAAAGTGCATCAGCTAAACATTTTGCGAAAAAAGTCTGCAGATCAAGTATCTTGTCTAATTGATAGACGCACAACCAGCCACGTTTGCTGCATGTTGCAGCCCCGACAAAGTTCCACTCTGAAGAGCTCCCATTGAAATTGACGGATAATTTTGTTCTTTGCAGTTATGCTGTTACTGCTGCTGTTTCAGGTTAGGGGCTACAATTATGTGCTTCAAACACCAACAAGCATTTGGCTGCTTGGTGGCTCAGTCGGTTGAGCCTCCGCCATGTCTCAGGTGGTGATCACATGGATCGTCAGTTCCAGCCCCACATCTAGCTCGCTACTGTCAGCCTGTGTCAGTGCAGAGCCCACTTCAGATCCTCTGCCCCCTCTCTCTGTCCCCGGCCCGGCTTGCACTCTCTCAAAAATAAAATACATTAAAAAGTTATACAGTGGGAAGTCTCTGGCCCATCTCTCTCCCCAAAACAGCCAAATGACCCCTCTCTCCCATCTTCCCGGTCCCATTCACCGTCCCCCCAACACAAGTAAACGCCATCATTGATGTGGACTTTAAACACTTAGATTAAATAGAATTTGAGCATTTAGTCACTTGTAGGAGAAGTTTTTGTTATTAACTGAAGCAATAGTTACCAAAGCAAAGTCCCTAGAGAAGTGGGGGAAGGAAAGAGAGATAGGAACAAGTCAAAGGACCATTATCTTGGGTAGAGCCATCACCTTTAACAAATTCTTCTCTGAGAAGAAATTATCACAGTGAACGCCGTGTGTGACTACTGCTTGTCATTTTTATTTGTACAAGGAAAATCCAAAACATTCTGAAAATTGATGGCATTGGGTTTATGCACTGTTAGTTTCACATTGTAAAATTTTCTCACAGGAAGTAATGTCAGAATTCTGGCACCACCTTTTTTATTTTGTAGATGAGGAAACAGCTCATTGGCATTTATGAATTTTCCAAAGGTTTTATTCCTTTGCTTCCAATAAATGAATATTTTGAAATATATGATAAATTTGGTCATCTCTGTAAGCTAGAAATAATAAAATTTAAATATTCTCACTGATAATTATAAAAATATATTTGTTTAATGAAAATAATCACATATTAGAAAGATTCAATATTAATACATCAATGTAAAAATATTTTTCAGATATATTTCAGTAAATAAATATAAATTGCAATACTCTTCAGTTACTAGAAAAAGCTATTTATATTATTTTATCGACCAAGTCATTGTCAATTACTAAAACTAGTGTTTCTTACTCTCCTCAGAGACTATTTATTTATATCTGCTAGCACATAGTAGGTGCCAAATGAATTTTTTGCTCACTAAGAGACCAATTATATATCACAAAAGTATTTTTATTTGATATTTCATATCATCCAACACTTTAAGGGGTTTTGTTAATACAGAGATAGCGTTTGTTTACTGTATGAAATTAATCCAAAATGGAAAATGTTATAGTGATTTTTTTCAGTTTTATATTCTACTAAATACATCATGCAACTAGAAAGTTACAAAAGCAATTAATACCATTGCCAGAATGAGTTCATTCCATAGAGTAATGCATGTTTCTTAGAGATTTTTTTTCACAGAACAGTGGGGAATAGATGGATCATAGGCAGATGCAACATATTTTCCCAAACTTTTCTTGTGCTTTCTAATTCTCTGCAAAACTTGTTTTCACCATGTTATTGCATCTGGCCTTTATCACCAACAGTCACTGCCATGATTAGCAATTAAAACTGCCTGTCTTGCCTTGCGGCCATCCAGTTCCTGCCTTGTCTTTACTATCCAGCTGAAGTCCTCCCTCCAGAAATCCTTCCCTCCAGCACTCAGCTTGCTGTAAACTCTTTCCTCTGAACTTTCCTCATAGAGAGGACACTCACCATACACTTACCATTCTTGTATTTTGACCTTGTTGGCTAAGTTCGCTGTGCATACACTTAATTATTCTGATTAGATTGATTAGAAGAGTAAAAACAATCACAGAGGTGTTCAACCTTGTTTTGTATGAAAGTGGAAACTGAGGCCCATCCAGAGAGATTAAGTGGATAGCCCAAACTCACAGCTTTACATAGCAGGAATAAAAACATCTCGTCTCCTATTGCTTCTGCTTTGTCACTACATACCTTGTGAGTATGTGTCTTTGCACATATTTTCATGTCCACGTTCTAAGCCTGGTGCCTTGTATATTTTACCTAATGGGTTTTTGTTGTTGTTGTTTTGTTGTAAACTTGATATAAAACATGCATCTCACTATAGATTTTAAAAATACTTGCACAATGATTTGATAGAGAGCTGTTTGCACTAATGCACTCCCACATGATGAACACATGGTTGTTTTTTCAAGGCTCTTTGGCAATGGCCCATCCATATATTTTGACAGTATCACCACAACTGATTCATTTGACAAAACAAATTCTGTGTCAAATAGAAAAGAGGACAAGAAGCTTAGAAAATTGATATAATTTACAATTTATTAAAAGAGGTAAAGGCACATTTTTATAACTTCATGCCATCCCTCTCTACCACACACAACAAAAGACCTGGAGACATGCACACTTACACTCTACTTAAAACTGTAGCACAAGTAAATGCACAAAAGCCCCTCGAGTATATGGGGAACACGGGGAAAGGAAAGGGATACTGGCAAAAAAGAATTCACTGCTCTACAATAAGGTTGTTTATTTGCTCTGTATCAAAAAAAAAAAAGATGTTTTCTTTTAAATATTCACAAGATGTTCTGACATTTTGAGTGAAAAAAAGGGACCTTTAACAGATTCTGGGCCAGAGGCAGGACCTCTGCCCTCACCTGCCCTTCACCCTCCACTAGTTGCACCTTCTTTCAGTAATGCATTACTGAGGAGAGTATTGTGTCCCAAGTGCTAGAAAAGATTGCCCAAATTCCCACCGTTTGCCACTATCTTTAATGAACGTCAAACTTCATTAAGTCTCAACACTTTGCAGTTCCTTCCTAATGAGACATATTTTTTTTTCCTACCACAAGTCTTTAAGCTGAAGTCTTTGGCAAAGTTGCGTAGGAGAGTTGGGAATTCGAGCCGACCGCTACTGAGGTTGGATCTTAACCCCATGGCTACCAATGAAAGACTTGAGGCATCTGCTTTCACCGGGGCACGGAATGAAAGGGTCTGCAGAAGAGATGGTCTAAGTTTGACAAAAAAGTTTAAACTTATGTCAGACTCTGAATATGCCCCTGTTCCCCTCCATTGGTCTCACTTGTGCCTTGTTTCCCCTCTTCATAGTCTGTGCACCTTTCATACCACCTGACCACAAGGCATTACCTCGAGCCTTACAATTTACTTGTCTCTTTTCACATGGGTATTATTGGGTAGAATCTTAAGACCAAGATTTCTCATTTCTTTTTCCACTCTCTGTGCATAAGAAAGAGTTAAATTGCTTCCATGCCAGTAGAATATCTGTCTTAAAGACCAGGAAGTAATGGAGAAAGCCTTTTTGGATATTGAATCTTTCACTCAACCCCCACATCCAGGATATGTTTTAATTTCTTGACTCCCTTTAGTTATGACTTGTTTGTCCTTTCTTAGAGCAACAATTCTGTTTTTGAGTTTGTCCTACTATCTGGGTTACACATTAATGGTAATAAAACTAACAGTGATGGTAATTAACATGTATTGAGGACTTTCTAAAAGCTAGATACTAAGCACATTCTTTTTTTTACATATATTAACTGATTAACCCCTGTATCAGTCAGGGTCCTCAAGTTATATACCTCCTATTGATTCTGTTTAATAGTATGTGTATTATGAAAAAATAGGTCATGTGATTATGGCGTCTGAGAAGTCCTATAATGTGCTGTCTAAAAGCTAGAGACCCAGGGGAATCAGTGGTGTAATTCAGCTACAGTCCAAAGGCCTCAGGTGTAGGGGAGCTGGTGGTTTAAATCCCAGTCTGATGAGACTCATCTTTTTAGAATTTTGTTGTTTTATATTTAGCTCTTGAATCCACTGTTTTTATTTTTTTGTGAGATGGGTGTAAAAGCAGTTAAATTTTTATTTTCCATTTCGCCTATGAATTTGTTGACAAAACCATCTTTTCCCAAAGCTCTGGAATGTTACATTTGTCATTAGCTATTGAATTATGGCTTCATGTAACAACATCAATGAACATCAGAGAAATACTAGTAAGCCCAATAAATAAGTTGCAGAAGAACATAAAGACTGTGAATTTATTTAAATATAGATTAAAGCTTGTTATGAATAAGTGATAAACATTACTTTGTTTGGGGTTACAACTCTGATGAACCTATAAAGAAAGTGAAGGTAGTAATAAAATATTCAGGATTGGATAATTCAGAGCGGGGATAGGAAAGTGTAGTATTATTAGGGGGCACAAAGGAGACTTCAAAAGATGTTGTAAGTATTCATTTTATCATGATGTATCTATACATTACATGCTGATAAATAGTTTTGGTATCTATTTAATGTCTGCGGAAATAAAAAATTAATGATTGGCTAATTACCCAAGGGCAACTCTACAGTGACAGATTCAGCTTCTCCCTCTAGCGTCTAGGTCGCCCTTTATTCTTCTTCATACTCTGCCATTTAGGATTCCTCTTAGTTTCTTATAGCTCAGCTATTTAAGAAGGTGTTTGTTATGCTTTGTCTAGCATTTCTAAGTTTTTTGTTGAGAGGCTTTCTCAGAGTCATGTATTTCCACATTGCAGGAAACTAAAGCCCTCCCACTAACTCCATCTACCTCTATCGGCTACCCCATTCCATTGCAGCTGTTCTTGTCAAAGATGAAATGTCTTCCACATTAGTCAGTCTTAGAGGTATTTTCTTTCTCTTCATTTAGTACACTTGACAACTTCCTGTATCTTGGTGTATTTTCTTTGCTGATATGAAACCATAATCTCTGGATTCTTATACTACTTTGCTGGACTCCTTTGGTTAGCCTCATTCCCTGGCTCCTTCTCTTGTGCTGCTACTTCAATGTCAGAAGCCCCAGGGCTCAGTGCTGGACCCTTTTCTCTACCTACCCTTTTTTTCCTATAAGATCTCATCAGTCCCACTGCTTTAACTTGCCCAATGTTTCCTAATTTATACCTCCCACCCTGGTTTCCATTTTAGGATACAATTTCTATATCTAGTTGCTTTACTTGACATCCTGTTTGGGTATCTATAATAGACATCTCAAATTAGCATTTCATTTATTTTTTAAATGTTTGTTAATTTTTATTTATTTATTGAACAGAAAAAAAAAATGTGCTTGCAGGGGAGGGACAGAGGGAGAGAGAGAGAATCCCAAGCAGGCTTCGCACTGTCAGTGCAGAGACCAACACAGGGCTTGATCCCATGAACCATGCATGAGATCATGACCTGAGCTGATGCTTCACCGACCCCAGCCATCCAAAGTGCTCTCAGATTAGCATTCTTAAACGTAGTTCTTGATTTTTTTCATCCCTCTACCTTAAGCTATTTGGTATCAGTGGGAGTGAATTCAGTTTCAATTAAAAGTAACAGTAGCCTTTTAAAAACTACAACTTTTGTTTCTCTTTTACATGATAAAGGGCTGAAGGTCCACATTCAGAGCTGCCATGAAGGCTCCTTGGTCATCAGGTTTCTTTTTATGTTTCTGATTCACTCTCTTAGCAGGTGCTTCCATCATTCAGATAATTTCAGTATCCATGGTTGTCTTGGCATGCTGCCCATCCTGCCAAAGTTTCAGGGGAGAAGTCAGGGGAAAGATAACAGGGTGAAAAGGGCACATCACTCAGTTTGAAGCAACCTTTCCAAACTCTTAGACAATATTTCCAAATATATCTCTTTGGCCAGAGGGCACACACCTAGCTGCAAGAAAGGTAATGGAAAAATGTATTGTAGCTGAACCTGTCTCCATCTTAAATAAAATTTGAATTGTGTTCCTAAGAAAGAAGGGGGAAACTGGTACTTTGTGGCAAGTAGAGGTTTCCTACTCACTATTTTTCCTTCAGTCCTTGCCATCTCAGTAAACAGGACTATCATGTACCTATCGATTCAAATAAAAACCATAGGGCCATTCCTGATTCCTTCCCAGGTCCTGTCTATCACACAGTCCTCTTAGTTCTATTGCCAAAATATCATCTTGAATCTGTCATCTTTTCTCCTCCTTTTCTTCTGTTCACTTAATATAAACCATTGCCATTTCTTGGGTAGATATATTATTGCATTGGCCTCCTTTAAGCCTTCTCTTCTGCCAGTTTGGATACTGGTCATCCTTACAGCAGCCAGCCTCCCTGAGCATCCTATACCACACTTATTTTTTGTTCACCTTTTCTAGCCACAAAAGTTTCACACATATCAAGTACTTTCCACTTCTGAACTTTGTGCCTGCTCCTTCTACCTGTTTCAGGTTTTGTTTGTTTGTGTGTTTTCTCTATGGTCTGTCTCCCAGCTGAAACAGAGGCGTCATGAAGACAGTGCTTTGTTAGAACTCTCCACCCATTTGACTCACACCTAGAACAAGATCTGCCTGAACCCTGGTAGTGCTCAATATGGTTGAATGAACAAATGCACCTCTTTTTTTTAAGGCTATGAAGGTTTTTAAAAATCATTTCTTATTATGGTGTGCACTATATTCTAAACACTCTGAATATTCTATACCAAACATGTATTGCTTTTGAATGTTAAAAATTTCTTTTAGTGACAACATTAAATTATTTATAATATAGAATTATGAAGTCTGAAGTTAAATAAAGTCTTCTAATATTTTGCACCAGCACTTACAATGTGTAAGAAATGGGCTAGGAACACCCAGTAACAAACAAATTAGGCACTTATTATAACCTTAAGGGGTTCAATCCAAAATGGGAACTAAGAGAAAACTACATTTTCTGTATTTTAACTTAGACTTTTGTAAGAGTTAACAAAGATACATAAACTAGATGTGAGTTACTACTATAAATGGCTATACAATCTGCCTCCACACTTTATGTAGCTAGCATATTATACTAGATATAATCATGACCTTCCATGTAGTTGCTGTATAAACCAATTCATGTAGACACTTTTTCTCACAGTAAAAAGTTCCTTCCATCCTGATACACCTTTTTTTGTCATTACTTACTCCAAGAACAAATCCCCAATCAAAATATAACAAAAGAACCAACAAAAACACACAAAACAATTAATAAAGGAAACCACCCTCTCTGAAGCAAGTTTCCAAGCATTTCTGCTATTACTGTCCAGGTATTGGGGAAATTGTTTTCCAATACTCTGTCTAATTTAGTGATACCACCCAGCTTACTTCAGAGAAAGTGAGCAGTAAGTGATATATGCTGATCAATCTGCCTTTTTACATGGTAGCAGCCTCAGTAAAAGACATCTTTAGAAAATCAAAGCAGGAAAACTTTAAGGACTCCAAAGTGCTCTAAAGATAAGGCATAAGTGAATTAAACAAGGAAACATTTAATAGCTTTAGTTTATCTGAAAGAATAAATGCTTCATGATACTGAAAAATGTTTAGTAAGCTGTTTATTTATAAGAAGCAAGACTAATATCATTATTAAGCAGTGCAAAATTTAGTAATGTTATGGTGCTATTTTAAATTAGCTTTGATGTTCCTTTCATCTTTTACTTTCCTAGTTACTTCCTGACAGGTATTTGTAGACATAGTTTTATTAATGTGAAGCATTCTCGGAATTCTAGGTATAAACTACTTAATAATAATTCCATTTATTGTGATACACTGTACTATGCAAATATTAAAATATAGTCAATATCTTATTTTTCCTATATCCTTTATAAAGCCTGATTCTGGTTGGGTGCTTCTTAAGCATTTAATACATATTAATATTATATTAATTTACTCTACTGTAATGTTGAGAAAGACTGTATTGAGAACTATAAACAAAAATGTTACCTTAACATTCTCTCTAATAGGATAGAATAGCCTGGTTGGTTTACATAGACTATATAACTGCTAAGGTTTCCCAGCTGTAAATCCTTCAGTTTTCTTTCTTCCTTTCTTTCTCTCTTTCTTTCCCTCCCTCTCTCCCTTCCCTCCCACTTCTTTCCTTCCTTCCTTTCTTTATTTATGAGCACAGTTTCCTATTTTTAGATATATTCATGAATTCAACAAGTAATTGTTGAGTGCCTATTGCTAGAGTACCAGCCATTGTTCCATTCACTGGGATTCATCATTGAAGGAGATAAGAACAAGCAGTGAACAGACAAGTCTTTGCATTCCTGTGGACTTGAGTTTGTAGCCCCTTGAGGGAAGACTGCCTCATCACTCCTATGTTCTTCCATGGGGCCTACAGGGAATGTTAATAACTTTAAGGGAAAAGAAGCTTAATGAATATAGGAAAGAAAAGAAAGAAAGAAAGAAGGAGAAAGAAAGGAAGAAAGAAAGAAAACAGAAAAAAAAGGGGAGGAGGGAAGGAAGGAAGGAAGGAAGGAAGGAAGGAAGGAAGGAAGGAATGATGAAGTGAACTTTGATCCCTTCAGGTTTGAAAAAGCAGCCCTGTCCTTGATGAATTATAATTAAAGGAACACTGGATGGATGGCCTCGGAGAGGTTGAACCAAGGGGACAAAAGGTAGGTGATCATAGGAAGTTTGTTTTATCATGTGTTCATCTTTCTTCTGTAGAAATTTCATGTTCACAAATTATGCATCAGCATTCCTAACAGCCTTCAGTACTCTTAATTCAGACCTTCATAATCAGCTGACAAACATTTCTACCTGTCACAAAAATGAATTCTTCTTAGGCTACAGTTCAGTTTCAGTAACATCACCATTTATGTGCAGCAGTATTTGTAATTATTTTAATAACATTGCCTTTTGTCCTTATCACTTTATGAAAAATATGAAAACCGGAAACAAATGTGCTGGCTCAGCTGACTAGAAGCATCACTTTTATAAACCTAATTAATAGGTTTTAGAGAACATTTTAAAAATATCATATTGTAACCTGGTTCTCATGAGAATTAAGCATGTCTACTATGCATTTGATTGTTAAAACAAAAAAAATTACGGTGTATGTAATGTTGGAATTTTTATCATTGAAAACCATATCTAACAAAAAGAAGTAGTTTTTTTCCCTCTTAAACTCTCTAGGAAGACAGACTCACTATGTTTGATTATTATTTGACTACTGCACATGAGACTTTTCATAAATTTTTTCAGAAATGCATTAGGCATGAAAGTAGACCCACAAATGGGGTTTCTGGTAGCTAGTTGTTTTTGGTAGTCTGACTTCTCACCAAAAGTATCCCTCCCCTTTATCTCTTTCTTTTCTTTTTTTTTTTCTGTCACCTTTATTGTTCCTCTCTGTATTTTTTGTTTTACTCATACATTAGGCCTGCTAGTGACACCCAAAGGTGCCCTCAGGCAATGTACACCTGAGGGTAGAGCCAGAGGACCTAGAGTGGGTTGACTTCTGTTATGGATCTAAATATACAGAAGTTCTGGAACCTATATGCTTTTTCTCTCATTTGTAGAAAGCTCAGAGACTTGAGATTTGTTAACTTTAGGTAGCCTGACTTGCATAGCATGGCATCCTGGGAAGTTGTATGTGTGCTTGCTCTGAATTAAAAACTTGTTCATCCACATCACCTTGTGCAAGTTCCTTAGCTACATAGAAAGTCAATTTCCTCATTTATAAAATGTGCATAAGATCAGTCAATATTATTGTGAAGATTATGAAGACATATGTTATATGAAGCATCAGGCATATAGCAGGTGTTCAGTAAGTATTGTTATATTATACTGTATTGGAGCAAATTACTGGTAGGTTTAAAAAATGGATGCAGTCTAATGAAAGTAAACGTTCTCCCTTTGTTAAATGGTAAAAATTAAAAGCAAGAATAACTACCTTTCTGTATTTTTTCCTGGTCCTTAAGAAAGCATTAGTCAATTTCTAAGCGTACAGTACAACAATGGAGTCTTGGGAATCTGTGACAAATACTAAAATAATTAAAACAATGAATAAGTTAATTGTTAAAGCATGTCTCTGTCTTATGAGTGAGGCACTGGGTGGCTCAGTTGATTGGGCTCTTGGTTTTGTCTCAGGTCATGATCCCAGGGTCATGAAATCAGGCCCCGAGTCAGGCTCTGTGCTGAGCATGGAGACTGCTTGGCATTCTCGTTCTCTATCTCCCCCTGTCCCTCTCCCCAACTCATGCTCGCTCATTCTCTCTCTCTCTCTCTCTTTCAGATAAAAAATAGTAAGACTATGTATATTATACTATATGTTAACTAATTGGAGTTTAAATAAGAACTTTAAAAGAATAAGACAATGAACAAGACATTTATAGATTTTCTTATAATCCAAGATTAAAATTGGTATTAACTCATGACCACTCTTATAGTCTTTACTTAGTGAAACAAGAAAAGTCCCCAGAAATAGTAGGATTCAAAGGATTTATATCTGAAAATGAAACAACCATAAGTATTAAATGCCTGTTTCCTTCATTTACCTAGTGCTCTTAAAACCTTTAAATATTCCAGGGAACACAAAGGGTAACTGTTAAAACTAACAAAATCCAACAGCCGAGGGAAGAATATAGATCTTTTTACTTCTTTAATATACATACTTACTGCTTTTTTCAATATGTTTTCTTTTCTCTCCCCAAAATTGCCTTTTCCTTGTTACCTCAGATAATGACTTGTTTTCCCAATATATCAAAACTCTTCTCTCAACTTTTTTTCATCCTTCCTGATGAGTTTTCTTTTTTTTTTTCATTTGTAGTCAATCTGTTGGTTCTATACTGAAGATATACGGACAATGCAAGAATGTCCTTAGCCTAGTACCAATATCGTCAAACAGATAAAATATGAGTTCTGAAAAGCAAATCCTGTGCATGCAAACCATCGATCATTTAAAAAGCAATGGGCAGGTAGAGAAAAATCAGTCTGCGCCAGGATTTCTTTCATAAAGGTGATGGATTAGATCAATAATGGGTAGAGTGAGAAGTGAAGATGCAATAAGAGGCTGGATGTAAATTTTGGAAAAAAAGTTAATGGCAAGAGCAAGTAAAAACCAAAAAAAAAAACCAAACAAACAAAAAACAAACAAAAAACAAAACAAAACAGATTTTGGCACTAAGAACAAGGAATCAAGTTTCAGGGCTACTGGGAGAAGAGCCTAGAAGGATGGACAATCCCAAGGATAGGTTTGAATGCAGTCTAAGGAGGCTCAGCTCTAGTGAAGGTTTCCAATGTGGAAAAGTACAGAAAATCTCTCAAGAAATTATCTCAGCAATTGCCTGGAGAAGAACTGTAGGAAGAACTATCATTTATTAATACTTGCAAATAATCTAGGCCCAAGATTTTATGTGGCCAAAATATGAAATTCATAAAATGGGAAACAGCCTTAGTGATAGAATGGAAGAAAGACGAAAGCAAAATGTGAGGTCAGAGACACAAAACTTCTCAAACTAGGGGGCCATAGGGAATGGTGTTGACATTAGTAGGGGTAGTGAAGTCAGAAGGAGGAGGTTCAGGGTGGGAAAGGGTGTTGAGGGCAGTGTGAGTCCTATTGATGCTCAGACATCAACAGAGTAACCAAGTGGAGCTGTAGATCTTTTGAGAGTTGTGGTATAAAAAGGATGTAAATTTGTATTTTCCTTTTAGTGAACATGAGCTTCTTAGAGTCAGTATGGTTTCATCATTGTGAAAACCATAGTAAAGATGAGAGTGAAGCAAGAAATAGGTGGGGGGCATAGATCTTTAGTATCAAATATCATGAAGTACAGAGTCAACATCAAAGTGAGAAACTGTTGCTTTAGTACCAGATTTAGAAGCATTTGTGAATACCTTCTAACTTAAAGCCTTTGTATCCCCCACACAGGAAAACAGTGGCTGCTTAGGGTACCTTTAAAGAAAGGCCAGCTATCAGCATCAATATTTGTTGAGTGAATGCTTGTTCATGTTGTTTTGTTTTTAAGGTCTGATAATTGATCTAGGGGAAGAAGAAGGAATTTGATGGCCCCCTATTTCCTTTTTTCTTTTTTTTTTTTGTTTAAGTTTACTTATTTCTTTTTGAGAGAGAGAGAGAGAGAGAGAGAGGGAGAGAGAGAGCGCACACAAGTGAGCATGAGCAGAGGAGGAGTAGAGAGGAAGGGAGAGAGAAAAATATGAGGCAGGTTCTGCACTGTCAGAGCTGAACCCAACATGAGGTGTAATCTCACAAAGTATAAAATCATGACCTGAGCAGTAATCAAGAGTCAGATGCTTAACTGACCGAGCCACCCAGGAGCCCTCAGGAGCCCCTAATTTCTTTCCTTTTTTATTGTGGTAAAATAGACATAATGTAAAATTTACCATTTTAATAATTCTTAAAAGTACAATTCAGTGACATTTTTTACATTCACAGTATTATACAATCATTGCTATTTCCAGAACATTTTTATCACCTCAAACAGAAACTCTGTACTGATTAACTCCCCAATATTCCCTCTTTCCAGCCTCTGATAACCTCAAATCTCTTTCTATGGACTTGCCTGTTCTGGATATTTCATATCAGTGGAATCATACAGCTGCACAATAGGGTATTTTCTTTTTTATTTTATCATGGCAAAAATACTTGATATGAGATTTGTCCTCTTAACAAATTTTGTGTGTGTAACACAGTATTGCTGACTACAGGCACAGATCCTTAGAGCTTATTCATCTGACTTAACTGAAACCTTGTGCCTGTAAGTTAATAACTTCCCATTTCTCCCTTCCCTTAGCCCCTGGTATTCACCATCCCAGTTTGATTTTATTAATAAGATACCTCCTGTAAGTGGAATTATGCAGTAGTTGTCTTTATGTATCTCACGACACCCATTTTCTAAGAAAGGTAATCTGAAAAAAGGAGCGGGGAGAGAACATTTTAGTTATAATTAAGCTGAGAACACTTATCCAACACACACAAAAAAAGCAAATGAGTAATCATGGTCAGTTATTTTGAAATATGAATGATGGAGTTTGAAAAGTTGTGGACTTTAGCATTTGTGTTTTCAAGCAAGATATAATTTCTTTTTTTAAATATAATTTATTGTCAAATCGGCTAACACAAAGCCTGTAAAGTGTGCTCTTGGTTTTTGGGGTAGATTCCCATGGTTCATGGCTTACATACAACACCAGAGCTCATTCCAACAAGTGCCTTCCTCAATCCCCATCACCCATTTTCCCCTTTCCTCCACTCCTCCTATCTACCCTCAGTTTATTCTCTGTATTTAAGAGTCTCTTATGGTTTCCCTCCCTCTGTTTGTAACTATTTTTTCCCTTCCCTTCCCCCATGGCCTTCTGTTAAGTTTCTCAAGATCCGCACATGAGTAAAGATGTATGATATCTCTTCTTCTCTGACTGATTCATTTCACTCAGCATAATACCTTCCAGTTCCATCCACACTGCTGCAAATGGCCTGATTTCATTCTTTCTTATTGCTAAATAGTATTCAATTGTGTATATAAACCACATCTATCCATTCATCAGTTGATGGGCATTTAGGCCCTTTCCATAATTTGACTATTGTTGAAAGCACTGCTATAAACATTGGGGTACATGTGTCCATATGCATCAGCACTCCTGTATCCTTTGGAGAATTCCTAGTAGTGCTATTACTGGCTCATAGGGTAGTCTTATTTTTAATTTTTTTTTTTTGAGGAACTTCTACACTGTTTCTCAGAGTGACTGCACCAGTTTGTATTCCCACCAACAGTGCAGGAGGGTTCCCATTTCCCCACACCCTCACCAGCATCTACAATTTCCTCAGTTGTTCATTTTAGCCACTCTGACCAGTGTGAGGTGGTATCTCATTGTGGTTGTGATTTGTATTTCCATGAAGATCAGTGATATTGAGCATCTTTTCATGTGTCTGTTGGCCATGTGGATGTCTTCTTTGGAGAAGTGTCTATTCATGTCTTCTGCCCATTTCTTCATTGGATTATTTGTTTTTCAGATGTTGAGTTTGGTAAGTTCTTTATAGATCTTGGATACTAACCCTTTATCGGATATGTCATTTGCAAATATCTTTTCCCATTCTCTCTGTTGTCTTATGGTTTTGATTGTTTCCTTTGCAGTGCAGAAGCTTTTTATCTTGATGAGGTCCCAGTAGTTCATTTTTGCTTTTAATTCCCTTGCCTTTGGAGATGTGTCAAGTAAGAAATTGCTGTGGCTGAGGTCAAAGAGGTTGTTGCCTGCTTTCTCCTCTAGGGTTTTGATGGTTTCCTGTCTCACATTTAGGTCATTGATCTATTTTGAGTTTATAAGTGATATATAATTTTTGTATAAAACTATAAAATTTCACTGCAGAAAAAAGTAAAAATGAATTTACCTGATGAGTATTTAACTGTAACTTAATGACACCATTGTTATTGCCTTGGGAGTATAATTAGAAAATCTATACATATGAAGATAGTAAAATTATAGTTGATAATAGAATGAGTCAGGATTTACCAACATTTCAAAAAATATAGGTGCTTTCTCAAATATTATTTTTTAAAAGTCCTCAATAATTTTTTTTAAAAAGTAATTTTCATGGAACAGAAGTACATAAAATAATGGATACCCTTTAAGATTTCATAGTTTTCAAATGTCTGATGAGTATTAGAGGAGAAATTGATACTTGCTTATATTTCCTCACAAAATGTGAAGGAAGAGTCATGGTGAGGGTTTTTTTTTTATATTTTATTTATTTTTGAGAGAGAGAGAGACAGCATAAGCAGGGGAGGGTCAGAGAGAGAGAGTCACAGAATCTGAAGTAGGCTCCAGGCTCTGAGCTAGCTGTCAGCACAGAGCCCAACACGGGGCTCGAACCCACAAACCATGAAATCATGATGTGAGCCGAAGTCAGACGCTTAACCGACTGAGCTACCCAAGTGCCCCTTGTGGTGAGTTATTTTAATTAAGAGGACATGACTAGCTGTGGTAAACATTTTGTTGAATTTCTTCAAATTTTGCTTTTTAATGTATCCTTAAAATATAGTATTTTTTAATACCTACACTTGGCAATTTCAATAAGACATTCATTGCAATCAAAGAAAGTAAAACCAGGTAGAACAGTACATTAAATTCTTTGGTCTTCGTTAATCTCATATGTGGGTCGACTGATGGTTATCAGAAAGTAGGAAATTACATGTCAATCATTTGGTGTATTCTGGCCCTGAACTCTGATTTAGAGAAATTTTGGGGGATTCCTGGAGTGGTTTAGTCGGTTAAGTGTCCAACTCTTAATTTGAGCTCAGGTCATGATCTCATGATTCATGGGTTCGAGCTCCATTTTGGGCCCTGTGCTGACAGTGTGGAGCTTGCTTGAGATCCTCCTTCCCTCTCTGCCCCTCCCCCACTCTTTCTCTCTCCCTCAAAATAAATTTTAAAAAATAATAACCTTTAAAGAAATTTTGGAATGATGCAGCATCAGCCTTTTTCTTCTATAATTTAAGAGTATTTGAAATACAGAAAGGAATGGCAAAGTATAAATCAGCTGGTTTAAACTTTTTGCTTACTAATTACTGACTTCCTTGGTTTGCTTGACTTCTAAAGACAGTTGCTGTCTGTGTAGTGTGTGGAAGAATAAGAAAAAAATCCTACCCTAAAGTCACCTGGTATCAGGACTTCGTGTAGCTTACTGAAGGAGGCACTTCAGACAGAGCTTTATACCTATGCAGCTTAAATATGAAAGTCAATAAGAACATATTTTTGGGGAAGCCTGGGTGGCTCAGTTGGTTGAGCATCTGACTTCAGCTCAAGTCATGGTTTCACAGTTCATGAGTTCGAGCCCTGCATAAGGCTCTGTGCTAGCAAACAGCTCAGAGCCTGGAGCCTGCCTCAGATTCTGAGTCTCCCTCTCTCTCTCTGCCCCTCCCCTGCTCATGATCTGCCTTTCTCTGTCTATCAAAAATAAATATATAAAAAAATTTTTAAAAGAACATTTTTTTGAAAAAGGCTAATTCACTTTGTAGTCAATCTACCTGAATATGTGAATACATTTTATATATAAGATATACATGATGTATATATAAGATATATTCTATATGTGACATATATAGAGTGTGTGTGTGTGTGTGTGTGTGTGTATAAAATGATGTAACGTTGAAGAGTATGTTTTCCCACTGGTTTATTCTGTGACACGTAGACAGATTACCATGTTAGTTTTTGTTTGTTTTTCATGGCACCATCAATTAACAGCTACATCTATTTAAAGTAATCTCCAAAACATCAATAAAACAATACCCAGTAATTGGGAAAGAAGTATAGGAGTGGTAAGGGTGGGGATGGTTTGAAAAGAAAGCAAGGCTAATGAATAATTTCCAGTCTCACCACTTCTCATCAAGTATTTTCTTCTCTCAGTCAACCTGGAGACTTGGGCAGAGATTTTGATAGACAACTTGAAATCAACTCCAATAAAGGAGAAACTCTGTCAGGTTTCCTCATGTGGCCCCTCAGGACTTAAGACAGAACCTGTCACGTAATAAGATCTTATCACTCATTCAACGGTTATTTGCTGAATGCTTACTGTGTACCACACAGTATTCAAGGAAATGAAAATATATCATTGAACAAAACACAACATTCCTTGTCCCTTGGAATTTATATTTCAGTAGGGGATAAGGGAATATAAGCATTAAAAAAATCAGAATACCAAAAGGTGTTGTGCTATGGAAAAATAACAGAAGAGGGTTAGGCGTATAGAAGTGCATCAGCAGAGGTTTCAAATGGGCGGCCAGGGTAGGCCTCAGTGAGCAGATACGAAGAAACGGAGGGATGAGCCCCATGCATATCTGGGGGAAGTGTATTTCAGGCAGTGGAAACCACAAGTGACCAAGTCCTAAGGTGAGGACGAGGCTAGTGTTTTAGAGAAACAATAAGGAGACTATGTAGCAGGCCAAATAAAAGCATAGTTTCTTTAAATAGGTCACATTAGAGGGACCACATGGTGTAGGGCTATGAAGGCCACTCAGAGATGAATTAAATGGGGGAAACAGTGTAGGGTTTTAAGCAAAGGAGAAATGCCGTCTGGTTTATGTTTTAATTTTATTTTTAACATTTATTTATTTTTGAGAGACAGAGTGAGAGAGAGCACAAGTCGGGGAGGGCCCGAGAGAGGGAGGCATACAGAATCCGAAGCAGGCTCCAGGCTCTGAGCTGTCAGCACAGAACCCGAGGCGGGACTTGAACTCATGGACTGTGAGATCATGACCTGATCCAAAGTTGAATGCTTAACCACCCAAGTGCTCCAAGGTTTATGTTTTAAGCAGATCACTGGCTGTTGGGCTGAGACTAGATGAAGGTGAGGGTAGAAACAGGGAGGCATCTGAGGAGACTGCTGGAATTATTCAGGCAAGACATGATGGTTTAGATCAGGCTGTGAAAGCAGTGAAAAGTTCATATATCCACCCATTTCTTTTACAAATCCCGGTGGACTGCATCTCGTCCCAGGCACTGCTTAAGCACCTTAAATATTCACATGCTCTTATTTGCTTATAAAATGTGGTAGGCTGAATAATGCCCCCCACAATACTGAGTGCCCACATCCTACTCCCCAGAGCCTGTAAATGGGTTACTTTACATGGCAAAAGGGATGTTGTAGATGTGGTTAATTTAGTACACCTGGAGATGGGGACATTCTCCCAGATATTTCTAGTAGGCACAGTGTAGTCACAAGGATCTTTCTAAGAGAGAGAACCAATGGGAGAACCAAGGACAGAAACAAAAGCAGGGAGTGATGTGAGCCAAGGGCCAAGAGGCAGCACATGCAGTAGCCTCTAAAAGCTGAAAAAGTCCAGGAAAAGTATTCTCTCCAGAAAGAATGCAGCCCTATTGACATCTTGATTTCTCCCAGTGAGTCCCATTTCGGACTCTCAATCTCCAGAACTGTTTGGTATAATAAATTTGTATAATTTTAAGCCGCTAAGTCTGTGGTAATTTTTTATGGTGGTAATTTTTCTAGTGTAGAAAATAAGATTTCCAAATAAATACATAATAATCATGTTAATTTACTCTAATTTACTTAGCCATTCCTGTATTCAAAGTTTAGATTGTTAAAAATTTTCCCCATTACAAATATTCCAAAAGAGAGTATAGTTACGAGTGAATCTTAGCATCCACTTCTGATAATTTTCATAGATTTGGAAATTGACTACTATAGTGATAGATTTTTATTTTAAAATTACAGAGAAAGTAAAGAGAATCATACAACACTATACTCATACACCAAGATTTTTGTTAGCGCTGGTGTTTTATATGTTAAAATGAATGAAATATGAGGGGTAGAGATTAGTTACCCTTTAATCTCCTTTGTCATCCTGTGTCCCCGCCCCCATCTCTTCTAGGATGAAGAGTGACAAATATGAAATGATTCACAAATTGTGTGAGTCATCCTTGCACATGGGTGTGGTAATCTTAGGGTACTGTTCCAATTTTAGCATGTGTGTGTATATGTGTGTGACAGCCAGCACTGGGATTTTCTTTTCATCTTTCAAGAAAAACTTGAAGACACATAGCCACAGTTATAAATCATAGCTTGTTTATGACAATAACACTTTGCGACTCAACAATATGTGAATCTTCTTGGTTTTTTGTTTATTTTATGTTACATATAAAGCATTAAAATCTAAGTTAAACATGTGAAATCTTCAGATTATGCACTTTCAAGCTATTACTACTTTTGTCACAGTTCCCAAATTAGTCAAATTGGCTTGTGTTCTGAACTGGGAAGAAAAGGGTATTGTTTCCCTTACTGTAACTCTACTGTTTTGTTAGGGCATCACAGTGGCTACTTTACAATCCAGTTTGAGAATAGGTCTCTTTGTCAAGCCTGGTCATAATTGGGCAAACCCTCTCCTTAAGCAGAACACAACTCAGTTATGAGGATGAAGATTCATTCTTTATTGTAAGATATCACAAAATTAAAAGTTTTACTTAATAGACTCACCAAGTAAAAATGTCTCAAATAAAAGATTTTTTCAAGGTCTATACTTTTTAATAGCTTTTACATTCCAAATTGTATGTATGATGTTATCAGTTTTTACTGAAACAATCATTTTGATTTATTTTGAAGAGCAATTCTTCTACCCTGGTCATTCTAAATATTCTAACTTAAATTTTTAGATAATAGAAATTATATAAGAACCACAGAGTATGAAATGCTACCGTTGGAATGGTACATACACATTTGGAACTAATTCCTATAAAATATCAAATAAGCAAAAAATGAAATAGTAAGGCTAAAAGTGTTTTTTGTGCAACACTTGAAACACAGAATATTTATTTTATTTCTTATAGTTCACAATAAAACCGGTAAGTACTATCTTTTCAGATAAAGATATGAACAATGTGTTTTATTTATTGACTTCACTGATAAAAATTTTTTAAGAGTCAAAATGAATAAAACTAAATAGATGTTTGTCTACATATTACACATATGCACACAATAAGAGATTTTATTTGTAATTAGGAGGGTAATCTTTTTCCTAGATAGAAATTATGTTTCTCTTTAAAATCATTAAAATATGAATAATGGCCTGACCCATGTAGATAATTTCTCTTTATGCTAATCAACGAAACAAGAGGGAGAGAAGTTCTCACAAATATCTTGAAAAGCACTGAAAGTGAAACTATTGTTTTAGAATCAAAAGGATGTAAGCGCTGACTGATATGTACACTCATAACCAAGGAGGGGCAATTTAATGACAGGGGTTTGTCCTCAACTTGGCTGTTACTTTCCAATTCTGAATTACAACACCTCATTATATAAATGAAGTTAATCTTAGAGGAATGTGCTTTATAGTTAATTTTTAATTTATGCTTCTTACTTTCTAATCTGACTAATTAAACTGATTTTAGAAGTTTAGATGCTAGAGAAGATCTTTTTTTTTTTATTTAAAACTTTTGTTTAATGTTTATGTCTTTTTGAGAGAGAGACAGAGCTTGAGCGGGGAAGGGGCAGAAAGAGAAAGAGACACACCCAATCTGCAGCAGGCTCCAGGCTCAGAGCTGTCAGCACAGAGCCTGATGCAGGGTTCAAACTCATGAACTATGAGATGGTGACCTGAACAGAAGTCAGGCTTGTTAACCGACTGACCCACCCAGGCACCTCAAGATCTTTTAAAAAAATGTATCATGTATTATTATAATATAAAGTTATAATTTCTTTTTTCTCTTTTAAGCTTACTGTTGTTTGCCATGAACAATTGAAAGGTAGTTAAAAAAATGCATTTATATTCACCTATATGACAAAAAGGATCTTTAGTGTCATCCTTTACTCTAGGACAGTATTCTCCAAGTGTGGTGTTAGGATGACTTGAATCACTTAATCACCTAGGAGTCTTCTTAAAAAGTGAGTTCCCCGCATTCCACCCCAACTCAGACTCATTGAATCAACTCAGCAGGCAGAGGTATGGATCAGAAATGTGTGTATACAACAAACACACTTGACAATACAGAGAGAGATAGTTCAAGGAGAGATCTCAAAGCGACCCTGCTTTAGGAGCTAATGCCACAGTTTTCTAACACTTATTCTATAGATATTTATTTTTTAATTTTTTATTGTTCATTTATTTTTAGAGAGAGCACAAGCAGGGGAAGGGAAGAGAGAGAGAGATACAGAATCTGAAGCAGGCTCCAGGCTCTGAGCTGTCAGCACAGAGCCCAATGAACACAAGCTCATGACCCAAGGGGAAGTCAGATGCTTAACTGACTGAGCTACTGAGGCACCCCATATTCTGTAGATCTTTAAAATACACTTTCATATAATTCCAGATGTGTGTCTATCATATATTTTGTATCAATTTTAAACTGATGATTGACAATTTGTGGAACTACCTAAAATGATATTAATTATGTATTTTTAAGTACCACTAAATGAGCCCAATTCCTACTTTGATCATTAGGCCATTCCAAGCTACTCAATTGTTGACTATTGCACATTTGAGTGACAACACTGGGTTAGTCATTATGTAACAATGATATTCCTTTTTTCTATTTTTTGATAAAAAAAGACCCTTATTCTTTGCACATAAGAATTCTGATATGACCCTTTCCAGTGTGTGCCAGCTGCACCCCAGTTAAGGATCATGACCTTTTTTTGTATTCCAGTTAGCTGAGATTTTATCTTTGTAGTTTGTATTTTTAAAAGTAGATTTTCTTTGCTTCCCCAATACAAAATTATAACATTATTTTTTTCTGTCATTATACCTTTTTTTCCTCAAATATCCCTTTGTCCTGCAAGAAATAATAATAAGCTCATTCTGTTGAGAATCACATTTATACAAAATACTATCAGCCCTGAATAAAAATTCAGATATTGATTCAAGTTGCCATTATTAAGCTCGGACCCAGTCTTACAGTTTACAAGATTGACTCCATAGTCAGGAGGTCAGCTGATGATGCCAGGACCCTAGGATATCACTTAGAAGAGAGAGAGAGAAGAAATTACCATATTGTTACAACTTCATGATTGGTTTTGATGATATTTTCTCTGTATATCTTTTTTATAATATTTGCTTATTTTTGAGAGAGAGACAGAGCATGAGCAGGGAAGAGGCAGAGAGAGAGGGAGACACAGAATCCGAAGCAGGCTCCAGGCTCTGAGCTGTCAGCACAGAGCCCTACGCGGGGCTCAAACCCACAAACCATGAGATCATGACCTGAGTGGAAGTTGGACTCCCACCTGACTGAGCCACCCAAGCGCCCCTCTGTATATCTTTTTGTCCTTTATCTGGAATCATGCTTTGGTGCTGTCTCCAGAAATTCACTGTATACAGTTTCACATGTCAGTCATCCGTGGTCATCATTTGCTAATGTGTGTATACCTACCTAGACCATGCTACATTTTCATATCTTCTTAAGATCTTCTGAGTCTTTAAAATGCAACGTATCAATTTTTACCTTTCAATGTACTTCTTTTCAATCAGGCATGAGTTCTTCTATTCCTCCACCTCCACGCATTCTCTGGGTCCATGTTTAGATATCACCAACCTAACTAGCATGTATATCCTCTGAACTGTGTCACAAACATTTCTGGTAGAGATTTTGATCTTGGTTGACATTTATTGGGTAGGTTGAAAAGTGAATCCTCAATCCCTATAAAGTGTATCTCTTTACTTGCCATGTTGCACAAAACATAAAATTTATATGGTTCTTTTCAGAGTTAATATTAAACATCCCTTAATCCATAAAGTAAGGAAATGTAAGCAGCTAATATAGTCATTCATCCAGTACTTTAGAAAATTCTTACTCCTAAGTGTTACAGGATATAGGGGCTTTCCAAACTATGTAATGGTAATATGCTGTAACATGTATTATGTCTGGGGGGCTGCTTATTTTACTGAAGATCCCAAATAGAAATAGAAATCCAAAATTTCAACACCTGATAAAAAGATATAGGAAGCATGAAGGATAAGAAATAGAAAAATGAACTGACACTAAAATGAAACCAAAATGCTATTAGAAAATTTAATATAAGAAAGTCACTGAAATATTTTCAAAGTGGCATATCAGGAAGAGAAAGTAGCAAATAGCTAAAACCAGTGAGGCAGTACCAGAAAACCAATAAGAGAAAAATCTTCCTAAAAATGATGGATGATTTAATCAGGGCACCTAGAATTAAATCAGAAGGAGAGAACACACACAGGTGGTAAAATATGTTAGACTAAATTCTGTAGAGCTGGAAAAAAATCAGTTATTGGATTCTTTAATAATAAATGGAATCTTCTAAGTATTAAAAGAAATTAATAGACTTTTCCAGTTATGTGCAAAAGGCATTCATTAACAATAGCACATTAGCATTCATTAAATATTTTTGATGCTCTAAGAATTTCTAAAGCTTCCATTTGCTTTTCAATATACAAAATATACTGTGATTTCTCTGTAATTTTAAATAGGTCATAAAATACCTGAATTTGAATGTTCCATCATTACTTTTTGCAGAATTTCAACAAATACTTCTGTGAATTAGCCACAGTTAAATATATACTAATGTTCTATCACAAAAATACAATGGCAACAATAATTGAAAGTAACTTACTGTGACAAACTCAACAGAAATCTGTAGGAAACCTCAAAGTGGACAATAAATACTTTAAGATTACTTCAGTTGCTCTTGTAGTTTACAGTTTAAGTATTATTTATTAAATCACTGTACTATTATCCCATGTAGCTCTGTGAAATATCCTTCACCCTAATGTTCTGGTTATTAATAGTCTATTCTTAGGTAGGCATTAAATGTAGGATACTAATACTTGTATGTTTTTCTTTTGATGATCTTTTTTCTTTTTTAATAAATACAAATTCAACAGTATTATGAAATAAAAGACTATTTTATATAGTCCTGACAATTTATTTATGACATTAACATACATCACAATATATACAATGTAAAAATATTTTTTTCTAGATTAAAATTTTATAAATTTTTTTTAAAATGTTTTATTTATTTTTGATACAGAGAGAGACAGAGCATGAGAGGGGGAAGGGCAGAGAGAGAAGGAGACACAGAACTGAAAGCAGGCTCCAGGCTCTGAACTAGTTGTCAGCACAGAGCCTGACGCGGGGCTCGAACCCACAAACGTGAGATCTGACCTGAGCTGAAGCCGGAGGCTTAACCAACTGAGCCACCCAGGCGCCCCTCTAGATTAAAATTTTAAAGTGACATGCTTGGACCTTTAGAACACAATGCCTTTTGACCAGGATTTTGCATCTTCCTCTCTTCAAAGATGCTGGCTAGATCTACCTGGTTTTAAACATCCCTAAAGGAATCCTCTACCCTACTTGACCATACCATCATCATCAATCCTTTTTGAAACCAATTTTAAAATTCTTTTCCATTAAAATGGGGATTGCCCATTAGATTACTTGAACCCACTTTACAAATATTTGTTTATGAATCCTCTTTTAGTATAATAGTATCTATCTAATATTCATTTAAGAGAGCTATAAGGAATAAAAATATTGTCTTTAACTTTGGAAATTTCAGTTCACTTCTGCTCAAGATCACATGTGAAGTGAATATGATCTCTTAAAAAATAGTGGCTTTCCCTCTCATTGCCATGTAGTACTCCATCGTGAATATATACCACATCTTCTTGATCATTCGTCAGGTGATGGACATTTCGGCTCCTTCCATGTTTTGGCTATTGTTGACATTGCTGCTATGAACATTGGGGTACATGTGCTCCTATGCATCAGCATTTCTGTCTCTCTTGGGTAAATCCCCAGCAATGCTATTGCTGGGTCATAAGGGAGTTCTATGGATAGTTTTTTGAGGAACCTCCACACTGTTTTCCAGA
>NC_043709.1:118151950-118171381 GCF_006229205.1 Suricata suricatta
GACAGTGTAAGAGGGTGCCCATCTCTCCACACCCTCTCCAACAACTGTACAAAGTGGATGGACCTTGAGGGTGTCATGCTGAGTGAAGTAAGCCAGGCAGAGGACAGAAACCATATGTTTGCACTCATAGGTCTAGCAGGAAAACAAGAGAGACCTAATGGAGAACCAGGGGGAGCGGAGGAGGGAGAGAGAGTTGGGGAGAGAGAGGGATGCAGAACTTGAGAGACTATTGAATGCTGAGAATGAACTGAGGGTTGGGGGGGAGGGGGGAGGGGGGAAGAGAGGTGGTGGTGATGGTGGAGGGCACTTGAGGGGAAGAGCACTGGGTGTTGCATGGAAACCAATTTGACAATAAACTTTTTAAAAAAATAAATAAAATAAAATGTCTATATTGCCCCCCCAAAAAAAATAGTGGCTTTATCTTTCATTCTGACCGAAAAGGGCAGTTCTGGTTGACATTAACTTATTTATGTGGGTGTGTAGAAACTTGCTGGAGCCGTCAGTTTCGGTTGACTGAGTGAACAGCTGAAAGAGTTTTCACCACACCCTTCCTTGACTTCTCAAGCTTTTACATCACATTGCATGAGCAATCCTACCTCTTACATATGTTGATCTTAATCCTCCAAATCCCAGGAGGTTTGTCCTTCATTCCTCAATAAAGGATGCTGTAGTTGTGATAACCCATTAACATTTCTTAAATTTAAATAGTGGGTACTTGTGTTATTAATATTTCTTCCTAATTATAGTAAAATGTTTATAGTAAATCAACTTTATGTTAATTTCTTGGTGAATAATAAAAGAAAAGAGAAGCTAGAAATGGAAATAGAATCTCTGGTAAGAAGAAAATAGTAATATTTTAGGAAACAAAGCAGAGCATCACTGGGAAACCAGACTGCCCGGAAAATTCTGAAACATGGCAATAGAAACCTAGGTTAGAATAAAAGATAAAACCGGACTAACAGGATACAGAACAAAACATGCTTGTTGCAAAATTGGTGCCAAAAAGGATATATTATCAAGTAGTCTTTAAGACTTCTGGTATGTGTTTTGTGAATCTTAATGTTGAGACTAATTACAGATTTCCACTTGGAGTATATTAACATGAAACAAACAAAAAACAGGTAGACATTACATTTCAGTCAGCAAATCAGTACTGCATCTATATCCAGCTGAATAGGTGAAAATTCCATTTTATCTACATACTAGCCATGTAGATGTGGCATCATAGTACATGAATGTCTCCTAAGAGATTCATAGTCAATGTAACTTTTTTAACTTACTGATTATAATTTTATTTTTTTCCAACTGAGTTCTTGATTGTGTATATAGGCTTATTATATGCCCTTGTTGAAATAATCTCCAATATCTGTGAGCAATGATTAAATGATTAAATGATTTTAAAAAGTGATATGTATATATATATGAATATTATTATATTAACAATAATATTCAGCTTTAAACAAATGAAGTTCTGACACATGCTAAGTATGGATGAACTTGTAATACAGTATACTAAGTGAAATAAGCCAGATGTAAAAGGACAAATACTATATAATTCCACTTAAATGAAGTACCTAGAATAGGCAAATTCATAAGACAAAAAATAGAATAGCAGTCACTAGGAGTTGTAGGGAAGGAAGATTCAGAATTATTGTTTAATAGATTCAGAGTTCCAGTTTGGGATAATGAAAAAGTTCAGGATATGAATAGCAGTATTGGCTGGACAATAGTGTGAATGTATTTAATGCCACTGGTTCATACAATTAAAAAGGGCCAAAATGGAAATTTTATGTTACATATACATATATATCTTACCATAGTTTTTTAAAAAAAGGAGTTAGAGAACCTGAAACATCTTAAGTTCATTTGAGATCTTAAAGTCATTTCAAGGACATGGTGAAATCCAACTGGAAAATGTGTGGAGAAACACAAAAGAATGGGCTAAAGTCCATAACAATTAGCATTAAAATAGCTGTGATCTAATAAAATTGATCATTTTAGGGGAATTTGCATATAAATAAACTTCTATCTCAAAAGAAATATTCAGAATCCTATATTGTGTTCTTTAGATCTGTTCATTTCTTGAAACTGGACTAATAAAAGATTTTTATTTGCTAACAAAGATACCTTCAGAAGGAACCAACTGAAAACATAAAATTTGTAAATTTAGTTCAATTATATGCTGGCATATCTAATAACAAAGAAGTTAAGTTCCATGCATGTAGTTTACTTCTCTTTTAAGGGTTAAAAGTGAACAACTAATTAAAAATTATGCAAGGGGGACTAAGCAGTAGATGGCAAGGCTACCTAGTATGGGAGCAGACTCCATGAGACTAATGAGTTTAAAGATATGAACATTTAGCACTGTGACATATATTAAATTTTTAAAGAAAGAATATTAAAGGTAAGAGAAAGTCAATGTATTTTGTAAATCCCTTAACAAACTTTCTTAAATAAGAATGTATAAGTGTAATCCCATTCTCCTTTCCCACATTTTAAAGAATTAACTTACTTAAAATTTAAATCAGGTATTTCAGACTTTACATAATATTCTTCTGTCTATGCTATTTTAATTTCCTTCAGATTTATCTATTTATAACCCTTCATAATCTCAAACATTTTTAGACTATTTTAAAATGTGCAGAGGTGGAGGTCAGCAGAAACAGTGGAGTAAAGACCTCCAAAAATTTGCTCTTCCATAATAGCAACTGATACAATTATCAGAAGAATCTTTTTAGAAATCTGAAAATTAACTAGAGGCTTGCAGCAATTAGAGTGTCTTTTCAAGAAAAAATGGTTGAATATCAACAAGAACAGTATGGGTTTTGGCATTTTATATTGCTTTAGTACAATACCCTGCTCTCTAGCTCAGTGGTAGCCATGATAAATAATAGTCTGTACTCTGGCACAGGAATGGATGAGTGGATATAGCTGGATCTCTTTCAAAGCCTCATTTCCAGAGAACTCTTATTATCTTATCTAACTGGTCCTTGGGAGATTGACTTACAAGGCTGACTCGGGACACACTCTGTACCAAAAGCCTTCTTCCTTGTGGCACTATAGAGAGCGGGTAAAGGAGCATTTATCAACAACAATTACAGACAAGTGTTTTACCATCACAGCTGTCTGGGAAGATTGATAACTGCTGGGACAAACAATAGACTGACCAAAAATCTTAAAAGGGAAAACTAGAAAGTGATAAGCCTGTAGTGGTTTCATAAAACTCCAACATATTCCTGGGAATCTAGAAGGCCAAATGCATATGTAGAACTGTGTACCTGCTGAGGAAAGACCTTATGAAGCTATAACTGCTCACCTTTGGCTGAACATAAGGGCATGAACAAGCAGGAAATGAAGACTTGAGATGGAATTGTAAACTGCCTGGCTAGGTTTGAAGGGATACAACATACACATAAAGTCACTCAGCAAAGAATGGGAGCATTTTTGGTTCCAGTTATTTAAATGTATGTCTTCTCAATCATTAGCCATCACTGAGCTAACCAAGTAAAGACTTAAGTGGTCACACATGACAAAGAATACAGATTTATGGAATTAATTCAGAAAAATTACTAAACAACTAATGACTATATAAAAAGAGCAACAACAAACCCTGGGGAGGGGCGATGTCTTAATTTACAGAATTGTCACAATCGATTATTTAAAATGTTCAGTTTGTAACAACAACAAAAAAAGAGACATACCAAGAAGCAAGAAAGTATAGCCCTTACATAGATTAAAAAGCAATCAGTAAAATCAATCTATTAGAAAACTCAGATATTTATTTTACTAGATGAATACTTTAAATATGTTCAAAAAGCTAAAAGAAAAGTGTAAAATGGTAAAAGTTAGAGAGAGAGTTTAAAAACACTAAGTAGAGGCACCTGATGACTATTGGTTAAACATCAAACTTCAGTTCAGGCCATGATCTCACACTTCATGAGTTTGACCCCCATATCAGGCTCTGTGCTGACAGCTCAGAGCCAGAAGCCTGCTTTGGATTCTGTGTCCCCTTCTCTCTCTTCCCTTTCCCTACTTGGGTTCTCTCTCTCTCAAAATAAATACACATTAAAAAATAATTTAAAAGATGAAAGCACTAAGGGCCAGGGGTAGGGAGTAGGAGGCTCTTGTTGCATACAAGGGAAACCCTGTAAGGCTATCAGTAGATTTATCAGCAGAAACTTTGCTGGTCAGAAGTGAATAACCTGACATATTCCAAGTGCTAAAAGGGGAAAAAACAAACAAACAAACAAACTTCCAAACAAGAATTCATTACCAGGTGCTTGGGTGGCATCTGACTCTTGCTTTCCACTCAGATTATGTCTCACAGTTTGTGAGGTTGAGCCTCTTGTCAGGTTCTGCACTGACAGCACAGAGCCTGCTTAGGATATTCTCTCTCTCTCTCTCTCTCTCTCTCTCTCTCTCTCTGCCCTTCCCCTGCTTGTGTGCACATTCACATTTCTCTCTTTCTCCCTCTTTCTCTCTCAAAAATGAATAAACATTAAAAAAAAAAAAGATTTCACTATCTTGTAAGGTTATCACTTAGAATTGAAAGGGAGATTAAAAGTTTTCCAAATAAGCAAAAACTATAGTAGTTCATCACCCCTAAACCATCATTACAAGAAATGTTAAAGGTACTTTTTTTAAACTAAAAGGAAAAGTCATTAATTAATAACTAGAAAACATCAGAAAGTAAAAATCTTATTGGTGAAAATAAATATAGTAATATAGTAAAATCAGTCACTTATAGAGCAGTATGAAGGTTAAAAGACAATAGTAGTAAAGTTGATTAAAACTATAATAATTACTTAAGACTTCATAAAATAACATATAAAATGTGACATCAAAAATATGTTTGTGGGATATAAAAATGTAGGTTTTTAATGTGTTCAAATTAAATCCTTATCAACTAAAGTTGACCATCATATATATATATACATATATGTATATATGTGTATATATATATAATGTGTGTGTGTGTGTGTGTGTGTATAGGATGCTTTACACCAACCTCCTAGTTAACCACAAAGCAACAGCTTTAATAACTATACAAAAGAAAGAATGAAAACTAACTATAACACTAAAGAAAGCCATCAAAACACAAGGGAAGAGAAAAGAGAAGAAGAAAGGACAGAGAGAAACTACAAAAACAATTCCAAAACAACAAACTGGCAATAAGTGCATAATTATCAAGAATTACTTGAAATGTAAATGGCCTGAATTCTCCAATCACAAAAGAGTGGCTAAATGGATTAAAAATCAAAAAGCAAGACTCATTTATATGCTGCCTCCAAGAGACTCACTTTACATTTTTTTTAATGTTTTATTTATTTTTGAGAGAGAGAGACAGAGCATGAGAGGGGGAGGGGCAGAGAGAGAAGGAGACACAGAACCGGAAGCAGGCTCCAGGCTCTGAGCTAGCTGTCAGCACAGAGCCTGACGCGGGGCTCGAACCCATGAACATGAAATCTGACCTGAGCTGAAGTCGGAGGCGTAACCGACTGAGCCTCCCAGGCGCCCCAAGAGACTCACTTTAGAAGTAAGGACACATACATGCACAATGAAAGTGAAGCAATGGAGAAATTTATTCCATCCAAATGGAAATGAAAATAAAGACAATTATAGGTATACTCATTCAGAGAAAATAGACTTTAAAACAAACACTGTAATAAAAGACAAAGACGGTCATTACATAATGATAAAAGGGCCAGTCCAGCAAGAAGATACAACATTTATAAGTATATATGAACCCAGCATAGGAGAACCAAAATACATAAAGCAAATTCTAACACAAAGGGAGAAATTGGAAGTTATATAATAATAGCAAGGCAATTTAACACAATATTTACATCACTGGATAGATCATCAAGATCAAAATCAAGAAGATCATTGGGAACATCAACTTTAAATGACAGATTAATACAGATAGACTTAATAGATATATAAAGAACATTCCATCCAAAAGGAGAGAAATGCATACTCTTCTTAAATATACATGGAACATTCCAACCATAATGGTAAGAAAGTAGAAATAAATTACAAGTAAATGGGAAAAAAACCCACAAAAATGTGGAAACTAAACAACATACTACTGAACAATTGAGTCATCAGGGAAATCAAAGGAGAAATAAAAAAAATTCCTAGAGGCAAATAAGAACAGAAATAGAGTGTACCACATCTAAGGGAGACAGCAAAAATGGATTTAAGAGGAAGGTTCATAGCAATGCAAACCTACTTCCAGAAACAAACAAACAAAATGAAAAATAAGCCACTTAATGTTACACTGAAAGAACTCCAAAGAGAAGAACAAACAGAGACTAAGGATAGAAGAAGAAAGGAAATAAAAAGATCAGAGCAGAAATTTATGAAGGAGAGACTAAAAAGAGAACTGAAAACAATCAACAGAACTAAGAGCTGGTTCTTTGAAAATACAAAGTTGACAAAACCTTGAGTGAGACTCACAAAGAAATAAAGAGAGAAGACTTAAATAAAAATGGAAATGAAAGAGAAGTCACAACTGACACCAAAGAAATAACAAGAATCATTATAAATTACTATGATGAATTATATGCCAACAAATTGGACAATCTAGAAGAAATGGATAAATTCCTATAAGCACACAATCTTCCAAGTCTGAATCATGAAGAAGTAGGCCAATTTCTACTAAGTAGATTAAATCAGTATTGAAAAACCTCTCAACAAACAGAAGTTCAGAACCATATATTTTCAGTGGTTAATTTGTCAAACATTGAAAGATTGAATACTTATCCCTCTCAAATTTTTCTAAAAAAATTGAAGAGGAGAGAATGCTTCCAAACTCCTTTTATAAGGCCAACACTACCCTGTTACACTGAGAAGGACAACACACACACAAAAAAAGATACAGACAAATATAATTTATTAGCATTGATGTAAGAATTCTCAAAGAGAATTAGCAAAGACAATTCAATAATACAGTAAAAGAATCATATACCATGATCAACTGGGATTCATTCCAGGGATTCAAAGATAGTTCAACATCTGCAAAACAACATCACATGCCACATTAACAAAATGAAGGCTAAAAATGAAAAGATCATCTCAATAGATGCAGAAAATTCAACATTCATTTATGGTAACACCTCTCAACAAAGTGGGTGTAAAGGGAATGTTCCTCAACATAATAAAGGCCATATTTGACAGACTCACAGCTCACATCACACTTGATGGTGAAAAACTGAAAGTTTTTCCTCTAAGATCAGATAGGAATAAGACAAGGATGCCCACTCTTGCCACTTTTATGCAACATGCTACTCTAAGTCCTAGTTACAGCAGTAAGGAAAGAAAAAGAAATAATAGGCTTCCAAGTTGGGAAGGAAGAAGTAGAACTGTCACTAATTGCAAATGATATGATTACATATATAGAAAACCCTAAAGTCCTGCCAAAAAACTGTTAAAATTAATAAATTCAGTAAAGTTGCATGACATAAAATCAATATGCAAAATCTGTGGTGTTTCTGTACACTAATGAACTATCAAACAGAAGTGAAGAAAGCAATCCCATTTACACTTGCATCAAAACCAAAATAAATGAATGTGAATATATTCTGTGTTCATGGATTAAAAGAATTAATATTGTTAAAATGTTCACACTACCCAAAACCTTATGGAGATTCAGTGGCAGTTCCTATCAAAATTCCAAAAGCATTTTTCACAAAACTAGAACAAATACTTCTGAAATTTTTATATAATCACAAAAGTTCCTGGATAGACAAAGCATTCTTGAGAAAGAACAACACTGGTAGTATCGTACTCTCTAATACCGAAATATATTACAAAGCTACAGTAAATCAAAACAGTATAGTATGGGCATCAAAATCAATGTACAGATCAATAGAATAGAATGGAGAATGAGAAAATATGCCTGTATATAAATCTGTATGTATATATATATATATATATGGACCAATAATTTACAACAAAGGTACCTAATAACATACAATGGAGAAAAGACAGTCTCTTCAATAAATGGTGCTGGGAAAACTGGACAGCCACAGATAAAATAATGAAAGACCATGTCTTATACCATAAACAAAAATTAACCCAAAATGGGTTAAAGAATATAAAACAAACCATAAAATTACTAGAAGAAAAGATGTTGGTGGTAAACTCTTTGACAATGGGCTTAGTGATATTTTTGTGGATCTGACCCAAAGGCATGGAAACAAAGCAGAAATGGAACTGAATCAAACTAAAAGTCTTATACACAATGAAGAAAACCATCATAAAATTGTAAAGGCAACCTACTGAATGGAGAAGATATTTACAAATGATTTATCCAATAATATCCAAAATATATAAAGAACACATACAACTCAACAATAAAAAAACCAAACAACTCAGTTTAAAAATGTCCAAAGGATCTATGACATTTTTCCAAAGAAGACATACAGATGGCCAAAAGGCACATGAAAAGATGTTCAGCATCACTAATAGAGGAATGCACATCAAAATCACAATGAGATACCATCTTACACCTGTTAGAATAGCTGTTATTGAAAAAACAAGGAATAACAAATGTTGGAGAGGACATGAAGAAATGCAAACCCTTATACATTCTTGTTGGAAATGTAAATCAGTATAGCTTCTCTGAAAAGTAGTATGAAGATTCCCCAAAAAATTAATAATAGATCTACCATATGATCAAGCTATTCCACTTCTGGATTTTCATCCAAAGAATATGAAACCATTAATCTGAAAAGACACGTGCTCCCCTATGTTTACTACAGCATTCTTTATAATAACCAAGACATGGAAACAACTTAAGTATCCATCTATAGATGAATGGATAAAAAAGAAGTGAGATACACACACACACACACAAACACACACACACACGCACACACACAGTGGAACACTACTCAGCCATAAAGAAGAATGAAATTTGACATTTATGACAACATGGATAGACCTTCAGTGAATAATGCAAAGTGAAATAACTCAAAAGTAAATAGCATATTATTTCACTCAAATGTGAAATTTATAAAAAACAAATGAACACTCAAGTGAACAAATAAACACCACTTAGTATGTGTCTACCGCCAGTCCCTGCTACTACATAGTGGTTTCCACAGCTGGCCCCCACAGCCCACCATGTACATGTCACCAACTCCAGCCAGCATTGTTGCCTGCTGGTCTCCAGTCACTGGAATTGGATGTGTTGCTGAGGACACCATTAACCATTGTGCTAACGGGAACCTCCAAAGCTCTCACTAAGGATCCTGCTTTGTCAGCGTTGTGGACCATGGTGGTCTGAGCCAACAAGTCATCAAAGACTCACCTCTGGATCCAAAGCTATCATGTGCCCCTGCACTTGGTGCTCAATGCCACTAAACCAAGGGTCACAGAATACTTCAGCATGCTCCCTACCCACAGGTGAAGATATTTTCTTATCAAAGTTAGTGCATGAAATCTGAAAGAGGTGAATGCTTCTTCATATGCCTAAACACCTATGCAAAGCTAGAGGAACCACAAAGAATTGGAAATGTGACCCCACCAAATGAATTGAATAACCTGGTAGCAACTGACCCCAAAGAAATGAAGATAAATAAATTACCTAACAAATAAGTCAAAATAGTTGTGTTAATGGTGCTCATAGGGCTATAGGAAAACACAAATAAACAACTTCACAAAATCTGGAAAATGGTAGAAGACCAAAATGAGAAGTTCAACAAAGAGATAGAAAACATAATAAAAAAACAAGCAAAAAATTTTACCATGAAGAATACAATGGCTAAAGAATTCAGTAGGGAGCTATGACAGACTTAATCAAGCAGAAGAAAGAATCAGTGAACTTGAAGAGAGATCATTTGAAATTATTATGTCCAAGGATCAAAAAGACCAAAGCATGAAAAAGAATCAAGAAAGACTCTGGGACTTATAAGGCACTGATAAGAGAAATAATCTATGCATTCTTGGAGATCCAAAAGAAGAAGAGAGGGAGAGAGAAAAGGGCAGAAAACTTGTTTAAAGAAATAATGTCTGTGTGGCAACTGGGTCACTCAGTCAGTTAGGTGTCTGACTTTGGCCCAAGTCATGATCTCATGGTTTGAGTTTGAGCCCTGTGTTGTGCTCTGTGCTGACAGTTCAGAGCCTGAAGACTGCTTTGGATTCTGTGTCTCCCCCTCTGTCTGCCCCTCCCCCCCCCCCCCCCTGTTCGTTCATTCTCTCTCTCTCTCTCTCTCTCTCTCTCTCTCTCTCTCTCTCTCTCTCTCTCTCTCAGATAAATACTACAAAAAATTTTTTAAAAAGAAGTAATAGCTGAGAACTTACCAATCTGAGATTTGCACATCTAAGTTCATGAAGCTCATAGGTCCCCAAGTAAATTAAACTTAAAGAGATCTTCTCAAAAAACATTATAATCAAACTATCAAAAATCTGAGAGAATGTCTTAAATATAGCAACAGAAGTTTGTCACAAGAGAACCCCCTCAATGATGCTATCAGGGATGTATGTATTTAAATAGGTATATCTACAATTATTAATTATTGGACATACAATATAAAAAGATGTAATTTTTTTGACAAGAAAACAAAATATGGTGGGTGGAGTAAAAGCATTTTTTGAACATGATCTACTTTGTTAGCAGCTTAAAACACAGTTATATCTATAAGATGTATTATGTAAGCTTCAGTGTAACCATAAAGCAAATACCTACAACAGATACACACAAGATAAAGAGGAAGAAATCAGTATCTACCACAGCAGAAAACCATCAAATCACAAAGAAAGACAGCAAGAAGAAAGGAACTACAAATCAGCCAGAAAACAAGATGACATAGCATAACTTAAACATGAGAATTTACTCTAAATCTAAGTGGATTGGTTGAATTCTCCAGTCAAAAGGTATATAATGGATTTGGGGGTAGAAACACAGAAGCCAACGATATGCTGCCTACAAAAAGAGTCGCTTCAGATGTAAGGATAAACATAGGCTCAAAGTGAAAGAGTAAATAAAGTTATTCTATGGAAATGGAAACTAATAGAGAACAGAGATGCATATATTCTATCAGACAAAAGTTTTTAAAAAATTAATTTTTTAATCCTCATTTATTTTTGATAAAGAGACAGAGTGTGAGTGGGAGAGGGACAGAGAGAGAAGGAGCCACAGAATCCGAAGCAGCCTCCAGGCTCCGAGCTGTCAGCACAGAGCCCGATGCAGGGTATGAACTCAGGAGCTGTGAGGTCATGACCTGAGCTGAAGTCAGATGCTTAACCGACTGAGCCACCCAGGCATTCCAGGCAAACTTTTTTAAATTAAACATTACAATAGACAGAATATAATAGTAGAGAGGTAAATTCATCAAGTAGATGTAACAGTTGTATTTACGGATACATACAATGTTAAGGCGCCTAAATATATTAAGCAAATAGTAACAAATCTGAAGTGAGAAATAGATAACAATACAACAATAATAGAGGACTTCAGTATTCCACTTTCAACAGTGGATAGATCACACAGAGAATAAAGAAACAATGGACTTGAACTATATTGCAGATCAAATGAACCTAACAGGTATCGGATAATTCTTCCAATAGCAGCAAAATATACATTCCTCTCAAGCACACATGGAACATTCTCTAGAAGAGATGATATGTTAGGTAACAAAACAACTCTGAGTAGATTTTTAAAGACTAAAATTATGCTAAGTATCTTTTTCAATCACAGTGGTAAGAAACTAGAAATCAATGATAGGCAGACAATGGGAAAATTTACAAATATGAGGAAATTAAACAACACACTACTGAAAAACCAGTAAGTCAAAGAAATAAAAAGGAAATAAAAAATATCTTAAAACAAATGAAAATAGAAACACCACAGATCAAAACTTATGGGATGCAGCAAAAACAGTTCTAAGGGGGAAGTTTTAGTGATAAATACCTATTTAAAGGAAAGAAGATTTCAAATAATCTAACTTTATACCTTGAGGAAATAAAAAAAAAAGAAGGCCAAAGTTAGCCAAAAGAAAAAAGGTAACAAAAATCAGAGCAAAAATAAATGAACTAAAGAACAGAAAAAAAATTGAAAAGACTACTGAAACAGAGCTATTAAAGAAAAAGATAACAAAACTGTCAAACATTTAGCTAGACTCACCAAAAAATAAGACTCAAAAAAATTAGAAATTAAAGAAGAGACATTACAATTGATAGCACAGGAATACAAAGGATCACACTGGACTACTATGAACAATGATATGTTAACAAATTTAGCACTCCAGAAAAATGGATATATTCCAACAAACATATAACCTACCAAGTCTAAATCATGAAGAAATAGAAAATCTAAATAGATCAATAAGTAAAGAGATTGAATCAATAATCAAGAACTTTCCAACAACAACAACAATTAAAAAAAAAAACCAAAACAGGACCAGATGGCTTCATGAGTGAATTCTACCAAACATTTAAATAATAACACCAATTATTCACAAACTCCTCCAAAAATTGAAGAATATGGAACATTCCCAAACTCATATTAAGAGACTTGCCTTTCACTGGTAAGCACACTACAAGGAAAGAATCTACAGACAATATCCCAGATGAATATAGATGCAAAAATTCTCAACAAAATATTACCAAATTGAGTTCAACAGCATATTAAAAGGAATATGTACTATGATCAAGTGGGATTTATCCCTGGGATTCAAGGATGGTTACCATATGCAAATCAATAAATATGTACCACATTAATAGAATGGAAGGTAACAATCATATGGTCATCTCAATAGAGGCAGAAAAAGCATTTGACAAAATTCAACATCTTTTTTTAAACATGAAAGTTCATGTTTTAATTTTTTTAATTTTTTTGAAAGAGAGAGAGCCCACACAAGAAGGGGAGGGGCAAAAAGAGAGGGAGAAAGAGAATCTTAAGCAGGCTTTATGCCCAGCACAGAGCCTGACATGGGGCTGGATCCCACGTCTGTGAGATCATGACTTGAGCCAAAATCATGAGACAGACGCTTAACTGACTTACCCACCTAGGCATCCCCAATGTGCTTTTATAATGAAAATCAGTAAGTATATACAGAAGATACATAACTCAACATAATAAAGGTCATATAAAACAAGCCCATGGCTAACATCATACTCGAATAATTGAAAGCTTCTCATCTAAGATAAGGAACATGACAATGGTGTCACTTTTACAACTTTTGTTCAACCTAGTACTGGAAGTCCTAAGAGAGCTTAGGCAAGAAAAAGAAGTAAAAGACATCCAAATCATAAAGGAAAAAGTAAAATTGTTTCTGACATAACCTTGCATATAGAAAATTGTAAAGACTCTACCAAAAAACTGTTAGAACTAATAAATTCAGAAAAGTTTCAAGATATAAAATCAACATATGAAATCAGTTGTTTTTCTATATACTTATGATAAACTATTTGTAAAAGATAAATTTAGATAATAGGGATGCCTCTGTGGCTTTGTTGGTTAAGTGTCTGACTTCAGCGCAGGTCACGATGTCACAGTTTGTGGGTTTGAGCCCCACATTGGGCTCTGTGCTTACAGCTGGGAGCCTGGAGCCTGCTTCAAGTTCTGTGACTCCATCTCTCTCTGCCTCTCCCCTGCTTGCTCTCTCTCTCTCTCTCTCTCCCCCCCCCAAAATAAACATAAAAAAAGTAAAAATCCATGTACAGTAGAGTCCAAAACAATATACTTAGCAATAAATCAAATGTCTAAAAACTATGACATGAATGAAAGAAATTCAAGAAACTACAAATAAGGGGAGAGATATCCTGTGTTTATAGTTGAGAAAAGTTAATATTTTAAAAATCAATACTAGGGCATCTTCATGGCTCAGTAGGTTAAGCGTTTGATTTTGGCTCAGGTCATGATCTCATTGTTCATGTTTTCATGAGCAAAAAGCCCCATGCATGGATCTTTGCTGACAGTTCAGAGCCTAAAGCCTGGTTAGGATTCTGTGTCTCCCTCTGTCTGCCCCCTCCCCCACTTGCGCTCACACACTCTCTCTCAAAAATCAATAAACATTAAAATTTTTTAATAAAAAATAAAATAAAATTTTAAAAAATAAAGTCCATACTACCCAAAGCCATCTATGGGTTCAACACAAAATTCCAATGGTATTTTTCACAGAAATAGAAAAAAACAATCCTAAAATTTATATGGAACCACAAAAGGCCCCATGTTGCCTCAGCAGTTGTGAGAAAGAATAAAGTTGGAGATATCACACTTTCTGATTTTAAACTATATTCCAAAGCTATAGTCATCAAAGCAGCGTCATATTGGCATTAAAACAGACACATAAACCAGTGGAACACAACGATGCTCAGAAATAAACCTGCACGTGTATGGTTAACTTGTATTTGATAAATGATCTAAGAAGACTCAATGAAAAAAAGACTGTCTCTTTCATGAATGGTGCTGGAAAAATTGAATATTCACAGCAAAGAATGAAACTAGATATTTATTTTACAAAAAAAATCAATATGGATTGAAGAATTAAATGTAATACCTGAAGCTATAAGAGTCCAAGAAAACATAAGAAAAAAATCTTCCTGATATTGGTCTTGGCAATGACTTTTTTGGAAATGATACCTAAAGCACAAGCAACAAAATAATGAAAGAATGACAGGTGGGATCAGGTGGGATCCATTAAATGAAAAAGCTTCTGTGCAGCAAAAGAAATGATCAACAAAGTGAAAAGGCAACCTATGGAAGAGGAGAAAGTACTTGCAAACCATGTACCTAATAAGTGGTTACTGTCCAAAATATATAAGGGACTCATACAATTTATTAGCAAACAAAACAAAACAAATAATGAGATTAAAAAATGGACAAAGGATGGGAGTAGACATGTTCTCTAAGAAGAGACAGATGGCCAACAGTGACATGAATAGATGCTGAACATCAGTAATTATCAGGGAAATGAAAATCAAAACCATAAGATAACCTTTCATACCTGTATGAAGGACTTTTGTCAAAATGGTAAATGACAAGTATTGGCTAGGATATGGAGAAAATGGAAGGGAATCCTTGTGCACTGTTGATGAGAATATAAATTAGAATACCCATTATGAAAACAGCATGGAGACTTCTTGAAATATTAAAAAGAGAACTACTATATGATCTAGCAACTCCACTTCTGAGTATATATCCAAAGGAAATGAAATCAGGACCTTCAAGGGATATCTGTACCTCCATGTTAATTGCAACATTATTTACAATGGGCAAGATATGGTAACAACCTAAATGTCTGTCAATAAATGGATGAATAACGGAAATATGATATGTGTACACACACACACACGCACACACACATAGTGGAATATCATACAGCTTTAAGAAGAAAATCTTGTCATTTGCAACAATATAGGTGAAACTTGAGGGCATTATACTAAGTGATAAAAATGATAGAAGTTAAAATAATACATCTAATGTATGATTCTACTTATATGTGGAATTATAAAAAGTCAAACTCATGAAACAGTAGATTGGTCATTGCCAGAAAATGAAGGTTAAGTGAAATGAGGAAAATATTAATTATTGCTTGCAAACTTTCAGTTATAAGAGGAATAAGTTCTGAGCATCTCATGTACAATATGGTGGATATAGCTAACAATACTGTATAGTATATTGAAAATTGCTAATTGAGTATATCTTAAATATCCTTATCACAATAACAATAAAAATGGTAAACCTGTGAGGTGTGAAGGATGTGTTAACCTTACAATGGTAAACATTTCTAAGTATGTGCTTGTATCAGATCATCATGCTGTACATCTTAAATTTACACAGTTACATGTCAATCTGTCTCAATAAGCTGAAAAAATATCTAAAATCAGTTTCCTAACTTTCTACCATAGGAAATTAGAAAAAGAAAGCAAGTTAAGCCCAAATGAAGAAGAATGAAGTGAGTAATAAATATTAGAAGGAAATAAATTAAAGAATAAGAATAGTAAACATAGAGAAAAATAGAGAAACCAACAAAACCAAAAGTTTATTTTTTGAATGATCAAAATCGACAAACCTTTAGCTCCATTGACCAGTAATAAAAGATTTGTTACTAACATCAGTAATGAAAAAGTGGACATTACCACGCAACTTACAGAAATAAATATTAAGAATGATAAGGGAATGTTATGAATAATTGTATGCCAACAAATTAGCTAACAAATGAAGAACTGTGAAAGATGCAAAATACCAAAACAGAGTTAAAAGAAATAGAAAATCTGAACAGACTAAAAGCAAGTAAGAACACTGAATTATTAACTGAAATGACTTTCCACAAAGAAAAACCCAGACTCAGGTAGCTTCATTGCTAAATTCTACCAAGTGTTTAAAAAATTAATACCACTTCTTCAAACTTTCTGAAAAATAGAAGGGGAGGGAGAACTTCCTAATTCATCCTGTGAGTTCAGTTTTATCCTCATACTAAATCATAAAAATACAACACACACAAAAAGAAAAGACAGACCAATATCCCTTAGGAATATGGTTACAATAACCCTCAAAATACTAGAAAATTGATTACAGAATCTTAGTAAAAGTAGTGTACCCTATTACTAAGTGGAGTTTATCTCTTAAGTGCTAGGTTTGTTCAACGTACAAAAAGTAAGCAATGTACTATAAAGGGAATAAATGCATAGTCATATCAGCAAATACAGAAAAAGGAATTTGGCAAAATCTACGACCTATTCATAATAAAAGAAAAACACTCAACAAACTAGAATAGAAGGTATCTTGCTCAACTCGATAAAGGGCATCAATGAACAGCCCACAACTAGCATAATATATAGTGGTGAGAGAAGCTTTCTAAGATTAAAAATAAGGCAAGATGCCCACTCAACATTTCTACTCAAAATTCTGGGGTTCCATCAGGGTAATTAGGCAAGAAAATAAAAGGTATCCATGTTGGAAAAGAATATGTTAAACTATATTTGCTGAAAGCATGATATTACATATAGAAAACTCTAAAAAATATACACACATTTAAAGAAACTTAGTAGAGCTAATTAATGAGTACAGCAAGGTCGGTTGCAGGATCAAGAAACAATAAGCAAATATTAATTCTATTGCTATATGCTAACTGTTAATTGGCTGAATTGCATCCCCTCCCTCAATTCATATGTTGAAATCCTAATCCTGGTATTTCAGAATGTGACTGTATTTGGAGATAGGTCCTTTAAAAAGGTCTTTTCTTTATTAACAATTTGTTTTTAAGTAATCTCTATACCTTAAGAGGACTCTGAACATGTACCTGGAGATAAGAGTCACATGCTCTACTGACTGAGCCAGCAGGGCACTCCTGGCCCTATCCGATCTGACTAGGGCCCTCATAAAAAGACAGGCTTTGGACATACAGAGAGAAACTAGGGATGTACTTGCATGGACCAAACACCATGTGAGGATACAGAACATGGCTAGCTGCAAACCAGGGAGAGAGGCCTGAGAGAAAATGAAACCTGCTGACACCTTAATCTTGGACTTCTAATTTCCAGAGGAAACTGTGAAGAAATCAACATATGTTGTTTGAGTCACCCAATCTGTGGCAATTTACTTTAGCTTCCCTGGCAAACTCATATACTAGTCATGAACACTCTAGGAGTGAAATTAAGAAAACAATGTCATTTATAATAGTAGCAAAAATAATAAAACACTTAGGAATAAATATAGCAAATAAGTGGAAGGTCAGAACACTGAAACTTCAGGACAATTTTGAAAGAAAGAGGGGAAAAACATCCTATGTAAATGGATTGCAAGATTTGATATTGTCAAAATGGCAATAGTCTCCTAATTAATTTATAGATTAAATGTAATCCTTACCAGAATTCCAACTACCATTTTTGCACAGTAACTAAAACAGTTTGGTACTGACACTAGGCTAGACATACAGAGTAATGGGAATGGGATAGAATTGAGACTCCAGATACAAACTCCATGTATTTATTTATGGCCAACTGATTTTCAAGAATGATACCAAGTTCATTCAATGAGAAAACAATACTCTTGTCAACAAATAGCTGAGACAATTATTTACCCGTATTCAAAAGAATAATTTCAGCCCCCTTCCTTAAACTCTATACAAATATTTGAACAGAATGGATCAAAGCCCTTAATGTAAGAGCTGGAACAAATTATAATAATATTACAGATTGCACTATATAATAATCTCTAAAAATTATAACAGTACATGGATATTCATAGCATCATTATTCATAAAAGCCAGAAATTGGGAACAGGTTGAATGTTCATCAACTGATGGATATAAAAAAGTCATAGATAAATCCCTAGCAGTGCTATTGCTGGGTCATAAGGGAGTTCTATGGATAGTTTTTTGAGGAACCTCCACACTGTTTTCCAGAGCAGCTGCACTAGTTTACATTACCACCAAGAGTGTAGGAGGGTGCCTGTCTCTCTACACCCTCTCCAGCATCTATAGACTCTTGATTTGTTCATGTTAGCCACTCTGACTGGCATGAGGTGGTATCTCAGTGTGGTTTTGATTTGTGTTTCCCTGATGATGAGTGATGTTGAGCATTGTTTCATGTGCCTGTAGGCCATCTGGATGTCCTCTTTGGAGAAGTGTCTGTTCATGTCTTCTGCCCATTTCTTCACTGGGTTATTTGTTTTTTGGGTGTGGAGTTTGGTGAATTCCTTGTAGATTAAGATACTAGCCCTTTCTCTGATATGTCATTTGCAACTATCTTTTCCCATTCTGTCGGTTGCCTATTAGTCTTCTTGATTATTTCCTTTGCAGTGCAGAAGCTTTTTATCTTGATGAGGTCCCAAGAGTTCAGTTTTGCTTTCATTTTCCTTGCCTTTGAGGATGTGTCAGATGTGTCGAGTAGGAATTGCTGTGGTTGAGGTCAAGGAGGTTTTTTCCTACTTTCTCCTCGAGGGTTTTGATGGTTTCCTGTCTCACATTCAGGTCCTTCAGCCATTTTGAGTTTATTTTTGTGTATGGTGTAAGAAAGTTTCATTCTTCTGCATGTTGCTATTGAGTTCTCCCAGCACCACCTGCTAAAAAGGCAGTCTTTTCTCCATCGGATACTCTTTCCTGCTTTGTCAAAAATTAATTGGCTGTACATTTGTGGGCTCAGTTCTGGGTTCTCTATTCTATTCCATTGGTCTATGTGTCTGTTTTTGTGCCAATACCATACTGTCTTGATGATGACAGCTTTGTAGTAGAGGCTAAAGTCTGGGATTGTGATGCCTCCCGTTTTGGTTTTCTTCTTCAATATTACTTTGGCTATTCAGGGTCTTTTGTGGTTCCATATGAATTTGAGGATAGTTTGTTCTAGCTTTGAGAAGAATGTTGGTGCAATTTTGATGGGGATTGCATTGAATGTGTAGATTGCTTTGCGTAGGAGCACATGTACCCCAATGTTCATAGCAGCAATGTCAACAATAGCCAAAACATGGAAAGAGCCTAAATG
>NC_043709.1:118171481-118246244 GCF_006229205.1 Suricata suricatta
GAGAAAGTATGAAATATGGCCATTTGTAGGAAAGTGGAAGGACCTTGAGGGTGTCATGCTAAGCGAAATAAGTCAGGCAGAGAAGGACAGATACCATATGTTTGCACTCATAAGTCTAACAGGAGAACAGGAGAAACCTAATGGAGGAGCAGGGGGAGGGGAAGAGGGAAAGAAAGTTGGGGAGAGAGAGGGATGCAAAACTTGAGAGACTATTGAATACTGAAAATGAACTGAGGGTTGAATGGGGAGGGGAGGGGGGAAAAGAGGTGGTGGTGATAGAGGAGGGCACTTGTGGGGAAGAGCACTGGGTGTTGTATGGAAACCAATTTGACAATAAACTATTAAAAAAAGGAGAAAAAAATAAAAAAGTTATAGATCCCTTCAACGGAATATTATTTGGCAGTAAAAAGGAATAAAGTATTGATACATGTTACAACATGGATGAACCTTGAAAACACACTAAGTGAAGGAAGTGAGACACAAAAGGCCACATATTATAGATACCATTTAAGTGAAATATTTAGAATAGGAAAATCCCTAGAGTCAGAGAGTAGATTAGTGGTTGCCAAGGACTGGGGAGAAATTGAGAACAGGGAGTGACTGCTAATTTTTGTGTGTGTGTGTGGGGGTAATGTAAATGTTCTGGAATTAGATGGTTGCTTTGATTTCACAGTGTTGTGATTATACTAAAAACCTCTGCAATACACTTTAAAAGGGTTAATTTTTTTTTTTTGAGAGAAAGAGAAAGTGCAAGCAGGAAAGAGGCATAAGGAGAGAGAGAATCTCAAGTAGGCTCCATGCTTAGTGCTAAGCCCTATGCAAGTTTCAATCTCAGGACTGTGAGATCATGCACTGAGCTGAATTTGAGTCATACGTACCATCTGGGTAACAGACTGGCCAGTCACCCCTAAAAGAGTTCATCTTAAATTATGTGAATTGCATATCAAGAAAAATTCATACAGTAAAAATGAAAATAAAAAGAGAACTTATAGGACAGGAAAACAAGATAAATGCAAGATAAGCAACGCACATGCAGAACAAAGCATCAGAACTGAAGAGGCCGTCAGTCCTGGCAATGGTGGTGCGGAGCGTTCCAGAAGCAGACACAACAGCCTTGTGATCTGTGCCAGGAGTGCTTTAGCCTCTACCAGGGGCTCCACAGAAGTGCAACTGCTGGGGGTGCTGACCCTTGGGAGACAAAGTTCCTGTATTTCAGACTCTTTTATCAGTTCAGAAAACTCTGGGTAGGATATACGGCTGACAATGATGTCCACAATAGCCAGCATTTTCAGAAACTTTTCTACGTGCTCTATTATTAGGCATTGTGCAAAATATTCTTTAACATGTTCTGTTCATTTGTTAATTCACTAAGTGCTTGCTGAACACTTGCCCATTTTTCCTTTTTTGAAAAATGCAGGATTTTAACTTTTTCTTGAGTACAAACAATTAAGGAATGAATAAGTCTATGTGTCTACCACACATTGCTGCTTAAAAAAAATGTAAAATGCTCCTACATTTTTATACTTTTATGTTAATAATTCCATTTTAATAATTTCTCTTCTACTTCAAATTGCATACTTTTGTAGTTTCCTATTTACTGATTAAGAACACTTTAGCTTATTAAATTTAGAAGGAAGACACTATAAACATGAATGAAATTTTAATGCAATATATTGTTTCATTATGAATGAGCAAAATATAATTATGTTGTAAATCTCATCTAAGTATTAAATATAGTATTGTATGAGGAAAAAAGGCATTAAGAATTCTTTCATTTTAAATGTTTCTGTAAAAAATAAGTGATGTTAGGTGATTTTTTAGTGCCTATTTGATTCAGAAACATTCTATTCATAAAAGTTTTACTTAAAACTACAAAAGAGGAAAAAGGTGAAATATCCATCAGCAGTATAATGTAATTCTGGTTGATTCTGAGAGCAGAAGTCAGCCAAGATGAACAAATGACTCTTGTAATTTTGTATCAGAGATCAAAAAAATTAGCCCTATCAAATGAGGAGGGAGAGGAAATGGCATAGACCTAGAGGAAAAGGTTATAATATTAGCTTAGGATGAGTAAAAGTAATTCACTAATAGCAAATTCCCTTTATCTGACTGAATTGTAGAAAATTTTAACAAATCTTATTAAAATGGACAAACACTATTTCCTGAAATGATAATAAAAATAGATTATAATAAATGCTAAGTACTCTGCACCCTGAACTGCATCTTGTTTTTTTCCAAGGAAACATGATATTTTTCTTTAGTATCCTGTTAGCCGAGTTTCAGTTTAGGACAGATCCTTGGAAACATAGCAACATTAGAGTTGTAGGTGGGATGAGATGCGTAATTGTAATTGCCTTTATGTAGATAGTACTGTACTTGGAATGTGTAAAAATCTTCCTAAAGGTTGGTGTAAATAAAGGGTTGCAAACAGATTTGAAATCTATACAGATATTAGCTTGGGTCTGCTTAAAGTTCTTTGTTGCTGACAATGATTCTGATATATGATCTTAAGATTTTAAAGAAGAGTGTTCTATGAATTCCAGATCTTTGTCATGGACAAAGAAGTCAAGTATTACTCCTTTAAGATTCCTAATTTATTTGTTCCTTGAGAGGTTAGCTAAAATTAAGCTAGTGAGTAAAAACCCAGAAATTCAGTTCTTATATCTATAGTAAATAGAAATGAGCCTCACTCATTATAACTCTTCTCTCAAGTCAGGTGGAAAATGAAACTTTTTTTCACAAAGACATCTTAATTTGTCTCCAAAAGACACCTTAATTTGTCTTCATGAAATTGAAATAGACACTAATACTGTGGTGAAACATATACTGCAAACAAATCGTTTAGGCCACAAAATACACTGCTTTTAATTAGCCAGGATTATATGAGTAATCAGCTTTTTCTGTTTCACTCTGAACATACTGTCCTACGTTTTATTTATTTTTGCTTGTTATAATGTAAAGGTGATGTATATGTATATGTATATGATTATCAGGTGATATCTAAGGCAGAACATCAAATCCTACCTTTATTACGATGTTTTTCTTAGTTCTGGGCATTAAAATATCATGCATTGTTGATTTTTGCTTGCCTATATCTTCTCCCACACCTAAATAAGTATTTTCTCTATGGGTAGCTCTCTAGAATAAGATCATATGAGTAAAATGAAATAATTAAACAGCCCCAATGATAGACAAAACACTTTAAAAAACAGACTCACTCTGAATTACCACTTGGCTTCCTTTCAGTTTTTGGCATCAGACCTCCATTTAAGGTGTATAGCTTTGATCAGAAGAGCAAAGCATTGCTGACAACAAAGAAGGAGAAAACAAACACTCCTGGGGCACCTGGGTGGCTCAGTAGGCTGGCATCCCTCAGGTCATGATCTCAAGGGTTCCTGGGTTCGAGCCTGCCTTGAGCTGTCAGCTCAGAGCCTGGAACTTGCTTGGGATTCTGTGTCTTCCTCTCTCTGTCGCTCTCCTACTCGTGCTCTGTCCCTCTGTCAAAAATAAATAAACATTAAAAAAAAAAAGAAAAAGAAAAACACTCCTAAAATGATACTAGGGAGAGATAGGACCTTCATTCTCAAAAAGCGTAGACGCAGCTTTTTTTTTTTAATCTACTGTGGAAATAGAGGGAAATATCCCAGACTAAAAAGAAGCAATGCTTTCTTGAGATGACTCCTCATGCTGGGTTTCTTCTATTTCACATCTATTGGGGATTGGAGTTGTGCAGAACCTTTTAGGAAGCTTTCCACATGGATTTATGAAGTAGTGACATCACTAGGGATATAGATAAAAACCTGAACATCAATTAAACAAGAGCCACATTTTTATTAGATAACTGTTTTCCAACTTAATGTTAAACAGGTAAGTACCTCAGGTACTCAAATTTTGTTGTCATGTTACATAGAACTTAAAAACTCAGGCAGAAATGAAAGAACCTGATTTCTTAAGTATGGTGAGGAGGAAATCAAGTTGTGAGAAAGCTCAGGAGAGAGGAAGGGTCTTGGCATAATAAAGTGTGTACGCACAACATGTTTGTGTGTGTGTGTATGTATGTATTTCTGATATAAATAGCAAATTGAATATTGAATTATGAAAAACATGTTACAGCTCCTGTTTCCCTTCTCACAGGCTAAGTAACTATGAGAGAGCCATTCTTTCTGTATCAAATTAACAGAGTAGTTTAATTATCCAGCTCCACTTCCAGTGGGTTCTGTGACAAAATTCAGGTGTGTCAACATTAGAAATGACACTGCCAGTTATTTAACCAGCAGAAAAAAGTTTACTTGGGAATAGTAGAGGAAATGAGGTTCGGGACATGCTAGCTATGACAAACCACAGGCAAGTCTGAAGGACAAAGGAGAGGGGCTTGCCTTTGGAGGGGACAGGAGGAATTTGGTTGATTTGAAGGAAGGGTCATTGGAGGAGAGCAAGAGTTCAGGGTTGCAGCTTCTCAATGGCTGAGTGCTGGTGGTTTTTCCCCTGGGTTATTGCTGGGTAAGGAGAGAATCTTCATTCATCCTGCTAGGGTAAGTAAAGCGAGCTTCTTCCTACTAGGGCATGTGAAGTAGGCTGCAAAAGTGGCAGGCGTTGAGTGAGAACAGTGCCTTTACCGAGTCTGACGCCGTTTTGAATTAGGTTGCTTTTGTTTATTTTCACAGGTGCTCATTCATAGCACCCATAAACTTTTCAGAGCATGGAAGAGAGTGGGCAAGAATAGACTAAAAGACTTTTGAATTTAAGAACACTGATGCAGGCTCTCCATTGATGTAGGACTCTCCTTCCTCCCTCTCTTGTCTCTCTTAAGAAACATAAAGTCATGTACTTTGCACAGGCATTGTTTTCAATTCTTTAAGTTTATAGTAATAACTCAATAGAACCTTATAAGAGCATTACCACAATTCTCCCCATTTGATGGATGAGGAACTGAGGCACTATGAGAGTAATTGAGCAAAGTCTTGGCTTTCAGTGGGAGGAGGTGGAATTCCAATCCAGGCAGTCTGGTTCAGGAATCTATATTTTACTACTTTTCTTTGTATTTGTCCCTTTAAAATGAAGTTCAGCGAAACAAGATGCAAACTGGCGAGAGGGCTGGGAAGGGTTAACGCTGAAACACATCCTGGAGCTGAAAAAACAAAAACAAACCAGCAAGCGAATGCCAGTTAAAGCCCCCGTAGGAAATTCAATGGGCCTCCTGTTTCTTTAAACTCTCCTTTCTCTCCGGCGGACCCTTTACAAAGCAGCAGCGGCCCCGGGACCACGCTGTCGCGCGCTACCTTCCTCCTCCGATCTCGCGGGTCTGGGGTCTGAAGGGATTTTTCAGGGTCAGTAGCAGAACTCACTCGGGTTTGCTTTCTTCACACCCCAATTGGTACACACGTCCTCTCAGGAATGGCGAACTGTAATTAACCCTTTAGCGCCCAGGGAGACCCCGCCAGCGGCTGACATCTACCGGGTGCCTAGCGGGGCTATGACCCCCCGCAGCCGGGCGCGAAGGAGGCGGCCTGGGGGCCAGGTGGGCGACGGCGCCGCCGGTGCAGCTGCAAAGGGCAAGCGCCGGGTGCTGGATGGCGCCCCGGCGGCGCGGAGGTGCAGCCCGGCGCTCCGCGCCGAGCTCGCCTTTCTCGCCTCGGCTCCCGACTCTCCGAGCGGTCGGCTGCTGGGAGCGCGCAGGGCTGGAGTTGCCCTCTCTCTGCCCCTTGCTTTTCTTCTCCGGCTTAATCTCTCGGCGACTTCACGGCCAGCCCCGAGGAAAGTGCAGCCATTGGACAGGTCGGTGCTGGCTGCCGGTTTCGGGTAGGTAGGTGGGAGAAGCCTGAAGGAGCGAGGGGAGGGAGGAGGGAGGAGGGAGGAGGGTGCAGCGGCAGATCTGGCAAATTGCAGGCTGCCTTCCCTCCCCAAAGTGTGGAGCAGAAGCGCGGGGGAGCTCGGCGGCGGCGGCGCCTCCTCCGCCACCAAACTCCCGGGGCTCGGCGGGGCTTGTAGCCACCTCCTCCTTAGCCAGGAGGAACCCTTTCCCGATAGGTCTTGGCCTGACTCCCCCGCCCCCCCATTTCTTTCTTCTTCCTCTTCCTTCCCCCTTCTTTATCTGTTTTTTTTTTTTCTCCTCCTCTCTGTTTCTCTCTCTGTCTCTCTCTCTCTCCTTTTTTATTTTTTTAAATTTTTTTTTCCTGGCTTCGGACCTTAGACTGCTGCTGCCTGAGCTTTCACTGGGCTCAACTCTTTAGAGCTGCCCATCCCTCCGGCTGTGAGAAAGGACGCGCGCCCTGCGTCGGGCGAAGAGAAGAAGAAAAACTTGTCGGAGGGGTTTCGCCAGCCCACATTAACCCCTTTCCCGCAAATCCAAACCTCCCGCCAGGGCCATCCCAACACTGGGGAAAGTTCCTTGTGAGCCGACAGCCCTCTTGGATTTGGAGGAGGCAGCCGCGCTGGCTATGGAATTAGATCTATTTTGAACCCAGTGGAGCATATCGCGGGGGCTCGGAAGTCACTGTCTGCGGGCACCCGGGTGGCGCTGCCTGTGCGGAAACGAGAGTTTACTAGCCCCGGCTGCAAGTGGCCTTTCCTCCTTGCCGTTGGTGTCCAGTGTCCGGGGTGAGGGCTTCGAGTGTTGTGGCAAGTTGCGAAGAGAGACTCGGAGGTCCGGAGAGGACGGCACCCCCCGCTGGCTCTCCCTTCCTCTTCCCAGCTCCTGAGTGTGAAATCCCGTCGAAATTTACAAAGGCCTCCAGGTTCAGCCAGACTGGTCCGCAGCGCTTGGCCCCAGCGTCCCCACCGTCCCGATTACTACTCGGAGCCTCCAACCACCCGGCGCCTGGGAAGGACTGGCGGGGAGGGGGAGGGAGGTCTCGGCGGCGGCATGGCGAGGTTCCCGAGGGCAGACCTGGCCGCTGCAGGAGTTGTGTTACTTTGCCACTTTTTAATGGACCGTTTTCAGTTCACTGAAGGGGAGCCTGGAAACCAAATCAATGGTAAGATGCACTTTAGCTTGTTGATTTTTTGCGCAACTGAAGATTTCGCTGGCACCTCCCCTCCATTCTCACCCCCCCCCCCCCCCCCCCCCCCCCCCCCCCCCGCACCTCATCTGTCTGCCCTTGGGAAAGTTATTGCAATTGCTTTTGGGTAAACTTGGGCTTTCCGAATGGGGAAAAGAGGCTTGGTTAGAGACGGGGACTGGAGGTTTCCTAGAGGATTTCGGGCTTCCTTCACCTGAATGACAGGGGTTGGTACTGTCTCCCCAAGTCGCCCAGAGGGGGCTCTGGTGTGTAAGAGCAAGCCTTCTGAAGATACCTTTCCCAGAACTGGCATCCCTGGGAAGTCTTCTCTCTGGCTCCTCCTGCTTCTCTGCTGCCGCGATAAACTAAGCGAGTGCGTGATGGGGGCCGTGGGTGGGGGACGCAGTGGCAGCCGGGGATTGCAGGGTTTCCCCCAGCTGGAGAAATTTTCTTGTGGGAGCCCTTTTCTTCCCCAAGCGATCTTCACCTTAGTTGTCTTTCGTGTGTGGGGCTGAACGGGCTCTGGACGTGGGTCGTGTAGGTGCGGCGCCGAGGTGGCAGAAATGGGGTGGGCGCGCCTCTGGAGACCAGTCCCTGTCCCCATTGTCCTCCGCCGGCCGGCTTCGCAGACAGAGGCCCGAATATGTCCGGGGTTTGACCAAGTGCCTTGACATCCCCCAGCGCGGAGACCCGGCCTTCGCATCATCCCTGTGGCCGCTCCAGGCGCATGCCAGCCGGGTGAGCGTCCAGCCGGGAGCCGCGCCCCCGGGGCCAGCTCGGAGCCTGCGGAGCAACACCCCGCCCGCGACCCGCTGGCTCTCCTAGGCTGGAAGCTAAGCCGGAGGTTCAGGTGCCTCCCGCGACCCTGCTCTCAGAACTGGGTGCCTGCTCACCCTTTCTGCCCCTCAGGAAGAAAGTGGAGAAACAGGCAGAGAGACCTTGGCAGAAATGTGTGAACTCAGACTTGGAGAGGAGGTGAAATAAACAAAAAACACTTGAAGAAAAAAAGGAAAGAAAACACAAACTTTCTGATTTGCGTAATCAAGATTTCGTTTTGTTTTAATAATGAAGTCTAGGGTAGTGGTGGTGGTGTTGGTAAGTGATTCGTCAGAAGGTATACATGTGTCCACAAATGTCAAACGTGAAAGTCGCAGATGGAAGCTTACCGAAGTCACCTGGGGATTCCAGGTGAGGTGAATCTTGGAGAAAGCCCTTCAGTGAAATTCACCAATCAGAGCTAGAAATCAGCTAAAAACACTGTCTCTGCCCCTGGTGTAAATTCTTATAGAGAACACATAGATTCTGACTCTGCACTCCAGTTGATGATTGGAAGGGTGTGTGGGTTGGGCGGAGTGGGCAACATGTATAACAACGCTTTTAAAACTGTGAAACACTTTAAAACTCCAGTTTTCTTGATGGTGATTTGCCTTTGTCACGTATAGTTTTGTTCTGCATAAATGGACATAGGTTGTTCTTTATCAGGAATGTTGTCAGATTATCCTTTCTGCTTATTTGTCTGCTACATTTCATTGATTTTACCCTGTGGTACTCATATGGTAGGGCTCCTTTCATGGAATAAGTAAATGCTTAAATAAAACAATTGACTTCATCCCAAAGGAGATGAGAGAGATGTATATGCCAAAATGCATTCCAAAGTTGTTTATTTGAAAACTTCTTTGGCACTGGGTGTAAATAATGCATTTACAGGGGGGGGGGAAACAACAAAGATCAGCAGATATTTATTTTTTATGAACTTCTTTCATTAATGGTATGTTACTGAGAAAAGAATATGTATACATTTTCCTATTCTAAATTCTCAAGTTGAGGATGAAGTGAACATTCACTCTAAGATTGCCCAGATAATTAAAAGCTGTGGAGATTATAAAACACCTAAATTGTTCAACATAAATGTACAGGTATTATAAACTAATTATAAACTAGTATCTGTGGTGGAAAATTACTCTAGAACCCCATATTTTTATAGGCTTGAGTAAAAAGTGAATAGTTTTAAATTTCTTAGTGTTCTAGAGATTTATTGCAAACTGAAGTAGCTTCTTTACTGGATACCAGTCTACATATAGTTTTTGAATAATCTTGAAGTTAAATGGTTATTTTTCATTGCTATAAATACAATATAGCAATGAAATAGAAGAAAAAATAATTTCCTTTGTAAATAGCTAAAATTTCACTATGGGAAAATTTTAAAGAGGCCAACAGTCTTGAAATTTGCCATGTAGCAATCAGGATTTTTATCACAGACATTTTGGCACAGGAGAAAAATATCTGATTTCATAACAGGAACATTTAATTATGTATTACTTTAGAAAATGCTGCAGTTGATTTTATTGCCACCAGAGGGCAGAGGAACTACCAATTTCTCCTATTCCCATTCTTGCCCAAATCTCTCAGATTAATGATCTTCAATACTTTGTTTTTCCTATGCGCAGTATTTTTTTTTTTTGGTATTTAAGCTTATCACATATAAATGAGTGGAAATTTATAATAATGAGTGTTTATTTCCTGTGTTCATTGATATTAACTTTTCATTCAACATTTATTTAGTACCTCCTACATGTAAAGATCTATACTTAAAAAAGTTTTTTTATGTTTATTTACTTTTGAGAGACAAAGAAAGACAGACTGTGAGTGGGGGAGGGGCAGAGACAGAGGGAGACACAGAATCTGAAGCGGGCTCCAGGCTCTGAGCTGGGGCTCAAACCCATGAACTGTGAGATCGTGACCTGAGCCGAAGTGAGACACAACCAACTGAGCCACCCAGGTACCCCATGAAAATCTATACTTTGAATACATTCTTGTGGTGTGTTTGTATAGTAAAAAAATTAAAATATCTTCTTTTGTATCACTGTTGGAGAGTTTTAACAAATTATTGTGGAATTCTCAACAATATAGCTTTCAGATATCTCTTACGACAAAAAGTTCATTATATAATAAATTATCTTTAGGAATGAATGTAATCTACACATAGATGAATAGTATATGCCATACTAAATAGTTTTTATCAACACCAATAAGAGATTAGTATAAATTTTTTGTTTGCATATATACCAGAAGATAAAATTATAACAGAAGGTTAATCAAGTGAATATTCTCTATAAAGTATACAGAGGTCAGATTAGTGAACGAATGGTAGGTTGATTTTTATTTTATTTTATTTTATTTTATTTTGGGGGGGGGGCGTGTAGAGAGAACGGAAGAGAGAGAGAATCCCATGTAGGCTCCTTACTATTAACACAGAGCCAGATACAGGGCTCGAACTCACAAACTGTGAGATCATGACCTGAGCCATAATCAAGAGTTGACACTTAACCAACTGAGCCACCCAAGAACTCCAGGTTGATTTTTAATAAATCAGTGACTCATGATTACATACAAAAATTTTTTAAACACAAAATGTGAGAGTCTTTTTCTTTTAGAGAATTGATACAAGTTGAAGCCTAAGGTTGGGTAAGATTTTTAATTCATGGATGCCTGCACAGAGATTTGAAATAATTATTAAGTAGGACAGTTTATGCATTTGTTAAGTTTTATCAAGTAGAATGTACTTGAGTAAAACTTAGTAACAGAAGATACTAATTTGCTGTAAACAGATTTCTTCTCTGCCTGCAGAGAAGTAGACAACATGGATACTTTACAATTAGTTTTGTCTCTGGGTTTTTTTTTTTGTTTTTTTTTGTTTTTTTTGCTTTCTAAGAGGTATTTCCTATTGTAGAAGCAGAATATTTATGAAGATTAATGAACTGATCAACAGCTGTGATCATGAGGTCTGAAGTCTTGAGCGGTTTCCTACTATGTCTTCACCATGGCCTCCAAGGTCATTATCATGTGGACTGGACCTAAGTTTTCGCTTTCCCTCCTCTCCCTGTTTCTGAACACTCTCACCAGTGGAGGCTCCTTAATCCTCCCTGAGGAGGTGCCTTGGGTAACTACCTTTTTCCAGTCCTCCTTCACGTTCTTCCCTCATATGTCTCCATGTGCCCACCTCCTGCTTTTTCTTACAGCCTTATCTCAAGTGACACAGTTCACAAAAGGACATGATATCTCAGAACCCTCTGGGAATTTCTATGCCTTTTTAAAGGCACTTGTTTGTTTGAATCCGCTTGATAGTGGAAGCAATTGTTTCCCTCCATCCCATTTCTGCATCTCTTTCAGATACTTTCTTAGACCACAGATCACGTTCTGGAGGTCATGGTCCATTCACTTGTGAACCCCCCAGGCATCTCACACACAGGCATGCAGTAAATAGCTGTTGAACTGACCGGACTGAATGGAATTGCAGTTCAAGCTGGACTGTCGCATTGAATGTCACCTTGGGCGACTTCTGGAAAGTGCATTTTACCCTGTTTTATGACTTTTTCCACCAATAAGTTGGAAATGAATATATAGACAGATTTTATAGACTTGATTGTTTAAAACAAGAGAGTAGGGTCCAGGGGTCTTCTGAACTTTTATAATGCTTATGGTGGATAATATTTACCTTAAATCTTTTTTTAATAGATAGAACTTTTAAAAAGTTCATTGTGTCATTCAATTATATTTCTGTTTTCTGAATGAATTTTTCCTCATGTTCTTAATCTAACACCTTTAAATACAGTACGTGTGTATGTGTATATGTGTGCATATATATATGAAAATGTATATGCATATATGTCTATATAGACATATAGTGCAATGTATTTTCAGCAGAGATTAACACTATTAAATAGTTTAACAGTTTTAGTTCTTTGAGAAATTACTCTTGAATTGTGGTCAGGCCTCAAGTCGTCAACCTGCACTGAAGGATCCCTTGAAAAAAAAACAAAGTAAAAATAAATAAATTTTAAAAATAAAAATAAAATAGATAAATAAGGCTATTTCCTAAAACTTGTTAGGGTGGTTGTTTTGGGGCAGGGAATGGGTGGTACCATGATCATCTGTTCTCTGAGTAGGTGAGGGCACAGGAGAGAGAAAAAAAGGAGAGAAATTTTGTATCTTAATAACAGATACAGTTGTTCTTCTGAATTAGTTTATTTCTGTCTTCTGGACATGGTGCATAGTGACCAGATGCATTACCTGTTAAAATTTGGTTTCTTGAAAGCCCAGAGCACAGTTTGTAGCCTACCTCCAATAAGTATGTACACTTTCTGGACTTCATTTTTTTGTGGACCCGCTTACCATCTTCTCTTTCCTACTTCTTTTTAAAAAATACACTTATTTATTTATTTTGAGAGAGGCAAAGAGAGAGCGAGAGAGTGAGCCCATGCGGGGTAGGGGCAGAGAGAGGGAGAGAGAGAGAGGTCAGCACAGAGCCCAAAATGGGGCTCAAACTCACAAACTATGAGATCATGACCTGAGCTGAAATCAAGAGCCAAATGCTTAACCGACTGAGCTACCCAGGTGCCCTGTTCTCTTTCCTCTTCTTTATTTTTGTCCAACTTTCCTTACTTAAAATCTTGTCTTGTAGTTGTTTCAGAGATGGGAAATAAGTAAATAAAAAGCAATTACCACAATCCATAAAGCTATATATTACTAAGTTGCTTTTCAGCCCTCTTTTAGTCTGACTAATTCCAGTCCTCAGCCTTTATTCCGAGCACATTTTCTCAAAGCTTTAATTATCTCTTTATAGTACTGCACTCTGAGAAGTCTTTCTTCTTCACTAAGGTTCACACAGGATGTCTTCCCTCACTATCCTCCAGACAATGATTCCGTTCAACTGAGGACTTCCTGAAGAATGACAGACTAAGTAGTGATGCTTTTATGAAGGCAGTTTCTCCCGCTCTTTCTTGAGTCACATAGAGCCTGGTCAAATTAGCACAGTAGTATCTGAGGAACGAAGAGAATATAAAATATTCTACATTATGTGGTAACTGGACTTTGAACTCATTTTTCAAAGTATTTGTTCTTTGTCAAGTTCTTATTTCGCCCTCTTTAATTAAAAAGGTGGTGAGTTATGGCATAATGGTCAGATTTGGGTATTTAAATAGAATCTGAGACCTCATCAGGGACCTGTTTGGTATTAGTATAGCTTGTTAAAGGTTGCACATCTGAATATGCAGTCCGAAACTAGGTGGCCTTCCGTGAAATGTAGATTTGTAATCTCTTCCCCTCGAGGTCATCCAAACAGAAGCAAGCATGAGTTGCTCTCCTCTTCTAAATTAAAATCGGGCAACAGTCACTGTTTCTACTTCACATGTTAGAGCAGAGAGAGTCCTGTGGTTTTGCTGTGAGGGTCATAAAGGCAAGAATTGCAGAATGACTTCCATTTTGTTTTCTGGAGTCTTTTTCCTGAGTTCCTCCCTCTCCTCACCTATTATTTTTCACTAATTAATTGGAAAAATTTCCTGGAATTCATACTGCTCAAGGTCTCATCCTGTAGGTGCTTAGCTCATTGAAGGCTTTGAGAATACAGAGAGAATGTAAAGGATTTGCCCCGTGGATAAATTGCATAAAAATCAGAATATTTAAAAGTCAATTTTCTACATGCTCCTTGAGGTGTTCAGTGATCGGAGGAGTGTAAACGAAGCTGGCATAGTTTCTTTAAGCATGAGCCTTGGTAAGTACACCATTATTTATTTCCATCAGGATGATGGTTTTTTTGGTCCAGTTGGAATCTAGAGTATTCAGCATGCACTGATGTTTGGTTTTTTGTTTGTTTGTTTGTTTGTTTGCTTGTTTGTTTTTAGGTGGTAGTTTTTAAGTTAAGACAGTTGTTAATTATGTATGTAGACCTGTTGGTAGCAGTAGCCCCCAACTTTTTCTCTCTGAAACCATAATCCGGACATCCAATAAAATACTGATTTCCCTAAGCCCTAAAAGAGAAGCAGGAAAGGCAGAATTTATCAATTTAGAAAATGAAATTTACAAATAATCATGATTTTAAGATGTGAAAATGGTCTTCTAGGGTGTATTTCTATTATGCATATTTGTTTAATTCTCTCCAGAAACAGACCATAGCTGTCACTGACACAACAAATCTGATTACTTAACTGGTAAGTTGTTCATTTGTTTGGTCAAAAGAGCCCACTGACCTTGTGCAGACAGCAGGGAGCAAGTTCAGTGTTGTCCTTGACTTCTTTTGGCTGCACTCTCTCCTCCTGCTCTCCATTTCCTTCAGGACATCACTGTAAGCTGCACTACGAGATACTCATGGAAAATGTATGTGAAATGATTTACGGTATACTGAATCTTAATCTCACAGCATAGGGATGCTTACTATTTAAAGGAATCCTGTCCTGGGGCGCCTGGCTGCCTCAGTTGGTTGAGCACTGAGTTTGGCTCAGGTCATGATCTTACAGTCCATAGTTTGAGTCCTGCTTCAGGCTCTGTGCTGACAGCTCAGATCCTGGAGCCTGCTTCGCATCCTGTATCTCCTCCTCTCTCTACCCCTCCCTGGCTTGTGCTCTGCCGCTCAAAAATAAAATAAACATTAAAAATTATTTAAAAAAATAAAGGAATCCTGTCCTGAACTTTTGATTAAAAAGAAAATCAATCTCTGAATTATTTTGCTAGTCCATAATTTTATGTTTAAAACTAAAGTATACTGTATATAGGTACTTGAACTATGAAAAACTAAGAAACAAAAACTGAATGACAAAATACAATATTAAGTATTTGCATTTTTGTTTTTTGGTTCCTGTTTGGAGTAGGACTAGAGAGAGGCATTTGAAGTTATTTGTTCACACAACAAAAATCTAAAGAGTATTTTAATACCTATTTAAAAACTCTGGATGCCTATAAAAATAAAGTTGACTTTTTTGGGGCTCCTGGGTGGCTCAGTTGGTTAAGCGTCTGACTTCAGCTCGGGTCATCATCTTGCCCTCCATGAGTTTGAGCCTTGTGTCAGGCTCTGTGCTGACAGCTCGGAGCCTGGAACCTGCTTCAGATTCTGTGTCTCCCCTTCTCTCTGCCCCTCCCTCCCTCACACTGTCTCTCAAAAAGTATAGATGTTAGAAAAATTTTTTAAAATAAAAATAAAATTGACATAGTTAAAAAAAATGTCATTTCACATCAGCTTGAGAGCATTCTTGCTGTATTTACAAAGATATTGCTTGATATTTTATTTTCATAGCTGATAACATCATAGGCTATCATATATCTTGGGTGATGTATATTTGTATCTGTTTTGGTTTATAACTTGTATTTTAAATTTTTACATAGCTTTAAAAATTTCTTGTATTCAGATTAAATTTCTTTAATTCAAATTAAATGAATTTTATGAAAGCATTTAATTTGACATGAAGGATGTGTTAAAATATTTCGTATATCAGAGTATTGTACCATTGGTTGATACGGCAAGACTTGCAAAATACTGATGAATATGTTATAAAACAATTTTGGTTGAGGCTGAATTGTGTGATAATTAATCACTTTGACATAATGATAATAACATCACTTGCTGTTTTGTACACATGTATGTGTCCGTCCTAATTTTTCCGTAACTGATTCGAGTTTTCTAGTTATTTCCCCACCATTGACTTGTCCGTCTTCCATCAATCAGTGCAGGTAATCAATCAGAGAAGGCTTAAACACTCCTGCTACCCATGTCCTTGCGTATGTCTGTCTTCAGGTTCATGCACAGGGGTTACTTAGCTTATACTTCAAGACAGAATTCATGGGTTGTTTGGCTTATGAATGTTCTTCTATGAAAGATAATGCCTGGGACAAGTCCTGCTAGATATTCCAAGATTGCGTACTTCAGAGATAAAGGTCGGGCGGGGGACCCCGGGTAATTATCTCTGTGTGGATATCACGCAGTCTTAATTACTTTAGCTTTATAACAAGTACATCTGGCCGGGCAAACCTGTCTCCTTTGTTTTTGATCTTCAGAAGTATCGTGGGTATTCTAGAAGACTCTTGGCATTTCTACTCTCTTCCTGGAATAAACTTTTCAGTTTTCACTAAATCCTCTATTGGACTTCGTTTGAAATCATACTAAATCTCAGGGTCATTTCGTAAAGATTTCGATTTCTAAACAACTTGGAGACACTGTGATTTCTTTACTACAACAGCTAAAAGCCAGAACTAGTACCCTGGCACTTTATAACGAATTGTTAATAGGGACTATTCGGCAATGATCTTTTTTAGTTGAAACAATGTCCTTAGATGGAGGGCTAGTGCTGTTTTCCTGATCACATCATGAAGCTGATGGTCCATTCTAATTGTTTCTTAGGAAATACCAGTAGAAACCATAGGTTAATTAAAATGAACAGCTCAACTGAGGGAAAGAATGTTAATTCCTAACTTCTTGGAAACTACAAAAAATGAGAGGTGAGCACTTAGGAAATAATATGTGAAAATTGTGACATTTTCACAGTGTCCCTTTCAGTAACCCATCACTAGACAAGCAGAGCAGTAATTGGGAAAACTAGGTTTTCTCCTTCATAAGAAACAGCTCTGGTGAGTATGGCAAAAGCCCCTGGATTTAGGATTCTCCTTAATGTTTGCTCTTTAATTAATTAATATCAATTTCATGGGAGATTTATATCGAAAGCAAGTGCACTTTACAAATTACTACCATTTAAAGATAATAGATTTATGATTTTATTTAGACTACAGGCATTTATAATTTAAATGGTTACAATTTACTGGAGTTGAGAATCCTAACCGCATCTCCACCTCAACACGGTTTAAAACTGGCCGTTGCTCTGTACTCATGGGTCCTTGTCTGGGTGTTTGTTAATCAGGAGTCAACTGACAAGGCAGGCAGTCTGTTTTATTTCTTTGTGATTTAGCCTTCATTATCTTTTTAACATCTGTTGTTCATTTTAGGTATTTTTAAAAACAAGCAATGATTTAAAGTCATTCTGCAGATTACAGTCTCATTGTCTGGACATTGCAAAACAGCTTTATGCAGGAAGCCAGACTTGTGCAATGTCAGTTTTCTCAAGCTGTTTTTAGGAGAGTGGTTTGTAAAATAGGCAGAGCCAATAAGAAGCTAATTTTTCTAAAGCTCAGGACTGATGTTTGACTCCAGACTGCTTTTCTCCATTCCCTGGTTCCATCGTCCTGGCTCCAGCAGGCCACCATTTTTCCTAGCCTCCTTTACTTCAACAGCTTCACTCCTTGCCTCCAAAATTGTCCTGCTGGAATCCATTCTTCATTCCACAGCCTGAAAGCTCTTTCTAAAATCCAAATCTGGCTGTGCCACTCCTCTGTTGAAAATGCTTTCCTGCCTTCCTACTGCTCTAGAGTCAAGGCCTTCAAAATTTTTGTCCTGGCTTCCCTCCCTGGGTTCAAATTTATCACTTCCTCCCTTCTGGTCACCCATTCCCCAGCGCATTCTCCTCTCTGAAAACTGTGCGTGCCTTTCCTTCTTGGAGCATGCTTTCCTCCTCTCTTTGGCGATTTGCCCTTCAGGTCTCATATTTGATATGAATTTTGGCACACTGAATAATTTTTGTAGTGTTTGCCAGCTCCCAGTTTGAGATGAATACCTCGCCAAAGTGCACTTTACAGGTCCTCATAATATCACTTATCATCAATAGTGTGGTTGTGTCTTCATTTGACTGTAAGCTGCCCGATGTGAGAGGCCAAATGTGACTGATCACCACTGAATCTCTGTCTCCAAGAACAGGAAGTCCTCCTTGAAGATTTGTTCAACAGAAGAATCTTGTTAGCGTTCCACTTGTAGGATATACTGTATTTGTTCAGATTCATTACTCAGGCATAGAATTTTGTTTCTACCTTGTTTCTTCATATTTCTTTGGGCAGAATTTCTAAATCATAATTTAACATGCCTCAGATTTAAATGTCAATAGTAAAATATATACAAACCAGAGATTAAGTGACTTCAGAGTAAGGGAATTTTCATGCATTATGAAGAATTGAGAGTTCATTTACAAATGACAGTGTAAGAATAATCAAGTCCTTTGTTAAGCTAGGGAGAACAGATACTTTAATGATAATACTTTAGTTAATTATACTTATTAATTAGTATTTTATAAAGTAATTCAGCAACTTGAATTGTCTAAAAAATATTAAAATTGGTTCATTTGCTTCTCTGGAGGGAATTCCATAGTTTAAAAGAACATATGGATAAACAATGAATGAAATAAAAATTTGAGACTAAACCATGAAATTTGCATAAACAGCTTTCCAGCTATCTCAAAGCTAAAGATGCAAAGTAGGAAATACTCTATAAGATTAGGTATTTAAAAGATTTCCAGATGCAAAACACTGGGCAGCCTTGTAAATGTTATTTTCAACAAAAGGGCCTAAGATATGTCTTAATGCTGCACTCAGTGATGTTAGTTGACTCCTTCCAAGGTTCCAAATGGGATCCACTTCGTGAAGTTTACATCAGTTTTGGTCAGCATCTTGCGTGTGCTCTACAACTTATATTTGCTGTTCTCTAGGCACATTTTTATTACCTTTGTCTATTTATTGTTTTGTTTTGTTTTTTTAGAAACATGCCCAGAGTTCTTTTTGTATTCCATAGTAGTTTTATTGTGTGAACAGATGATATTATCTGCTCAGTATCTCTTACCCATTTCTACTGGAAAACACCTTACCACGAATATCCTCTCTGACTTTTCCGGGGTTCTCCTTGGAGCTTCTGTCGTAGATATCATGCTCCCCCAAGACACTTAAACACCTGTTTAGGTGAGTACTCATTGTATCCATGTGTCATGGACATCAAGTCAGTCAACCTCCCTTTTAGTCAAGGGAAAAAGTCAAGGCCTTCAGTAATCTGGTCCTGACCTAACCCCTCCAGGTTCACATTCATCACTTCCTGTTTTTGTTTTTGTTTTTGTTTTGTTTTTAAATACCTCTGGGGAAGTTTCTGCATTGGGAAGATAAAAGTCTAAAGCCACGTATAGGAAATCTTAGATTTTCCAAAAGCATAAACCAAAAAGTTTGAGTTTTTGAGTTGAAATTGTTTACTTGCCGCTGAAAAATCTTGGCAAATATGTATTTTTAAAAATTATATTGCTATCTGAATAGTTATTTGATTGATGACTATTTCTCCCACTAAACTGAGGGTAGAAACCATGTTTTACTTTTTTTTTTCTTGGCAGTCTCATATTGCCCCTCAAGACATATTTGTTAAATAAACTTTCAAGATAAGCTCACTTTATAGAGTGCCATTTCCTAACTATTAAAATATTTAAAATCTCAGGCATCAGGTGGAAGATTGTGACTGTAATAGTTTCTTCTCTGTTGTTTTTCTCAAGTAATATTTTCTTCCTTTCTCATTTTGCACATTAAATTCCCTTACCTGGTTCTTATTTTTTTGTGCTTTATTTGTGTCTGTCATTTACCCTGCAGTTCTTATTATTTTATTTTTGTTGTGGATAAACTTTCCAGGAAATAGAGAAGAGGAAGCCTTATAACTCATTAATGTTAGTTCATTAATCTTTATCCACAATTAACAGGCAAAAAAAAAAAAAAGAAAGAAAAGAAAAAAAAATACATTAATCAGACAATAGTTGATTTATAGCCAGTACTTGTTTATTTTTTATTTCATGCTTTTTTATTGGAATTTTCCAGTCCATTAAGAATTTTGAAATAAAACAAAAATAGCAAAACTACATTTCAGACATAGCACTCAGCACATAATGGTTTTCAATTTAAATTTTCTTGACTAACTTATTGAGTAGATGCCCACTAATGTCTGTTTTACTTCTAATGAAGGCATTGACTTTCATTTATCCAATAAGTAATCAATGTTTTTTAAATGGGTGGAGGAATATATTGATGCATTTAGTAGAAGTAGAATTGGCTCTTATAGGTTAATTGGAAACCTAGCCATTCTAAATCATATTCTTTATACCTAAGTTGGGGACTTCCGTATGTTATACACTTAAGTGTGATGTGTGCATAAAATATATGACATTTTCATAGTACAATTTGAAATCTCTTCATAAAGTTCACATCACCTAATTTTCATATTAGTTCAGCTATTCCTCCAACAGGAAAATTTCAGTAGGAAGATGTTTTTCATTCAATCAATTTAATTTCATAGTTCACTGTTTTAGGTAAAAATTTAAAAATGGTTTCTATACTTAAGGAAGGTGATCTGCAGGGGAAAATGAACACACACATAGCATGAATCTGGTGGGATAACTGCGACAGGGACGACCTAACGCAGGGACAAACCAGTGCCTGAGGAGCAGCAAAGCCAGAGGGGGACTGGCAGGGTGAGGTGGGGAGGGCTCCGGGGGAGACATCACTCCATTGCCTTTGGGTTGTTAGAGGGTGTTTCTGATGCCAAACAGGTTTGGGTACAAACCATGGCTTTGCCATTTACCGCTTGGGTGGCGCTGTGCAAGAATATTAACCCTTGAAACCTCCTTTCTTCAGCCGTCCACCCTGTCATAGTGACTGGTGAAGAATTTCTGTTCTCTAATGGTTGGTAAGGTTACCATTGGAATATAAAGGAGTATGGCAGCAGTAAATTGAGAGGGTATGTAAACAAGATGAAAAAAGGAAGAGCAAGGCAAGAAGTCTCTGCAGAATGGTGAGCAGTCTGAGGAGGCTTTCATGAATAATTTAAAAATATTAATTATTGGGTATCCATGTTTCAAACTGCCAGGGATAATATCATATCAACTTTGGTTTAGTGACCCTCGTGGGCAGTACTAGTGGTGCAGGTTTATGAAAAAATACGCCCAGTTAGCACTTCTAACACCATGTGAACACTGAACGGCACGCAGGCTACACCTCCAACAGGCTTCAGCTTGCATGACTAGGTTTTGGAATGCAAAGCATTGCTATTTTTCAGAAGCCTCCCCCTCACTCAGTGATAGCCCAGGGCACGATTTGGACTTGAAGAACATTATTCCAATAAAACATGGATTAAAAGAACACTCAAAAGAATTTATTTTTTACAAACTCATGTTGTGTAAAATGTGATGAAGCTCCCCCAAACAGTTTCCTTTTCTGGGACTGGGCTGAGGACACGAAACAAAATTCTGCTGCGTCGTCTACACCAACACAAGAAAGCAATACTTTGACCTTATTAATATACTTGCTTCTAGGGATAAACTGCTATATGACATTACACAATTCCCTTGGACGACAAGTTAACATTTTTGCATGGTGATGCTCTATTTATAAAGAGGTTCAGTATGCTACCTGTGTCTTCGTGAATTTATCTGAAAAAGCAAGCAATATATGTGTAAGAGTAAGACCGCTATTCTAATATTTAATCAGTGAATGGGAGATAAATGTCAAAAGAAGAAATGAATGGAGGTATTTAAAAATCTAAAGTCTTCTGAGTATTTCATACTCAGTATTTTTCCTCACAACTATCCAGAGCCATTGGTGGTTTAGTGGAGGCCAGCCCTGTGTATACGGGCTGCAGAGGTGGAGTCACTCCTGGTGTTAGTGGAGAGCAATGGAACAACTCTTTGTTCATGTTCTAGCCTCCTGCACTGACATGTTAGTGGTTGTTAGCGTCAAGCCTTGTGTTTAGATAGTGTATCTTGGGAAATTTCAGTATCCAAAGGAAAGACCATGGTCACCCACATCCTTTCTATTTGAAACCTACTTAGAATGGGTGTGGTAAAGAGATAGTTACAGTGTTCAGGTTCAGACTGGGACAGGCATGGTCCCTGGTTAGACCAAGAACAGTAAGAAGTCACTAAGAGCGTGTGTGTGTAGGTGTGTAGGTATGTGTAGGTGTGTGAGGTGTAGAGTTCTTAGAGGCAGATCAATGGGAATACCAAAGACAGTCTGGGAGAGAATAAAGAGAGAGGTAAACCAATATTCATTTTGTCTCTATATGTGTGTAGTGTATAGTGCCTAGGGTACCACTTTAATACCCTTTTGCCTATACGTTTTTTGCTAATGTTATCAGAAGTGAGTATAATTTTTCAAGATATCCACATTATCCAATTGGATTAATTTGTAAACTAAAAGAAACTGACCTACTCTATCATTGTTTCAAAATGACAGGACTGAATTAAGTTGAGATTAATATGCCATATGTTGGAGTAGATGGTGAAGTTTAGTTTTCAGAAGAATTATTTATTTATTTGACAAACACTTGCTAGATATATTCTATGTGCCAAACATTGTGCTGTAAAGATAAAAAATAAAGACCTTCCCAGCTAGCAGTTACAGTGCAATATTGGAAATAGGAAATTAACCAGATAATGCTAAGGGTGTGTGTGTGTGTGTGTGTGTGTGTGTGTGTGTGTGTGTGTGTAACAGAGAAAGTTGTAGGGACATAGGACTTAGACTAGAGTGTCAGGGAAGACTTTCTGGAGGAGTTTGTTTCAGTCTTGCTTTGAGGAATATGTGAGCACTAGGAGGGTGGAAGTGTGTATCCGTTCCAAACACAGAACAACCTAGAGGCAGAAAACTATGACTCTCTGGGTAAATGCAGTTGCCTGTGAGGAAATGATCATTGCAAGACTAAGAAAAGACTCATCTACCATAGGTAGATGTTGGACTCACTCCTGAAAGTGACAGCTGGCCAATGACAGATTTTTGTCAACTGAATAACAGACTCAGGTCTTTTAGAAAGATATCTATCATTGGTATTGAGAGCACATAGGAAAGGGCAGACCTGGAGACAGCTGAATTTAGGAACTATTGGATTAATAAGAATGGAAAGTGAAGAAGTCTTCCAGTAAGGGGAGAATTTTTCAGGTGGTTTAGGGAATAGAAAAATGGGTTCAGCTTTAAATGTGTTGAACATTGAAATGCTTGTGGAGAGATCATCAGATCTACCAGGTGAAGGTCTTGGATGAGACTGAAATGTTGAATCATCAGTATGATGGTGGTGGAAACTAGACAGGAAGCATGGGGAGATAGGAGTAGAAGGTCAGAATCACAGTCCTAGAGAGTGATCTGGGAAAAATAAGTGGAAAAAGGAACCCAGGTGGGAGAATGATAAAGGGCAACATGGAGAGGGAGGAGAAGCCAAACCATTGGAATTGGCAAAGAGGGGTCATCTGGGGATCTAGTAAGAGTGTTCTGGGTGGATGAATGGGGCTCATCTAGTGCCAGATTTCAGTAGGATAAGTGGTAAAGATGAATGGAGGTTAGGGTTACAGACAAAACTAAAATCTTAAAAACAAAACAAAACAAAACAACAACAACAACAAAAAACATATGGCTGGGAAAGAAGTGATGAGGAAGAAGTAGCCAGAGGGGAGCACGGATCAAGGGAGCTAGAGATGGGGATTTGAGCCTGCTTGTAGGTATGAGAGAAGCAGCCAGTAGATAGGCAGGCTGACTGAGAATATAAGCATGCTATAAATATAATATACTGTTAGAATTGTTGTCTCTAGTAAGATGATCCTAGTTCTCCAAAACTCCAATTGGCTTGAGAAACCCTTCATTATATCACATGTAAGAAGGTTGTTGCTATATCTAATAAAAATTTAATGAAGGTTTAGGTGATGTCACATTTATGTAACCTGAAGTTGTTAAATCTGTGAAATCTCTCAAATAAAATATCAGACAATTTCATCTTAAGAAATAGGAATAGAAGAAAATGAATGTTTTCTTTATCAGTTAAGTGTGGGCTATAAGATGGTAGAAGCAAGATAAATAATAGCTGTATTATAGAAAAGGATATTTAAAGCAATTTGTTAAGTTTCAGGCATTTTTAAAATGTTAAGCCAACATCATACCCTGAAGGAAAAGGAGTAATGACTTCATTGTTCTTTTACCAACAGGGAGACCAGGAATTAAATTCATAAAGTAAGGAAAGAGGGATGTTCTTTTTCACAGTATTTAATTTTTGTGGCTGTTTTCAAGATGAAGTTTTATAGTGACTTGAAACCGTGCTTGGCACATAGCATCTGCTCAGTAAATATTTGTGAACATTTATGTGTTATGTGTGTATAAAAAACCAAGGAAGGAAGAGTAAAAAAAAATTTTCATAAAAACTTTGGAACTCAGGGTGCCTGAGTGGCTCAGTTGGTTGAGCTTCTGACTTTTGATTTCAGCTCAGGTCATGATCTCATGGTTTGTGAGATCAAGCCCTGCATCAGGCTCTGCACTCACAGTGTGTAGCCTGTTTGGGATCCTCTCCTTCCCTTCCTCCCTGCCCCTCCCCCACCTGTGTACACTCTTTCTCTCTCTCAAAATAAATAAATAAACTTAAAAAAAATAGACTTTGGAACTGCCTTGTCAGTGAGAAATGCCAAACTCTTAATAAAAGAGGTATTTATTTTCTTCCATAATTGCCTTCAAGGTGAGTAGGAGTTTTTATCAACAGTTGCTTTATAAAATTGTTAGAAGAGTTTAAAAGGAGCGATTATTATCATCTGTAATATGCTACCCAGCAAGACATTCCTGACCAGCTTGACATTAAAACAAGTTAAGCTTATGCAGGTTTGAAATTAAAAAATAAATGAGACAAATATTAAAACCAAAAAATCCTTCTTATCTGTAGACTATCTTTCAGGATAGATTATAAATTTGTTTATCTTAGTAATTAGAACTTTGCTCCATGTCCTCAGTGTGTGTGTGTGTGTGTGTGTGTGTGTGTGTGTGTGTGTGTGTGTATCTGGAAGATGGGAGACAGGAAATGAATGAATGGAGATGAAAGTAAAAGATGAAAAATGGTGGGACACCTGGGTGGCTCAGTCGGTTAAGTGTCCAACTTTGGCTCGGGTCATGATCTCACGATTTCTGGGTTTGAGCCCCATGTCAGGCCCTGTGCTGAAAGCTTGCTCAGAGCCTGGAGCCTGCTTCAGATTCTGTGTCTCCTTCTCTCTGTGCCCCTCCCCGCTCATGCTGTGTCTCATTCTATCTCTCAAAGATAGATAAATGTACTTAAAATTGTTTTAATTAAAAAAATTTTTAAATGGCATGGTTAAGTCAAGTTCTGATAATTTAATGATATTAATAGATGCACCACAAGGTAATTACTTAGTTTGTGTTTTCTTAAATTATCTGTCTTATTTTAATTTTGTAATGTATTGCAAAAGCCAAAACAATAAAATGCAAAATTGATGAAAATTATTTCATAAGACATGCAGAAATGCTGATGTGGAGCATAAATGTGCATCCATATACTGTGATACTTGGGTTTGTAACGGAGCTTGTTAGGTCATTTATCATTGTTTGTCTATGTAAATTGCTTTGTCATATGCTTTCCTACAAACTAGAAACATAAGTCTCTTGTTTAGTTCATTTCGTATTCAATTAAGACTCTTAATATTTAAGCAGATAAGATATTAGTAAAAAGTCACCATCATAAAAACATTCAGTCTTTCTATCACTTGCGTTTTGGTGAAAAAGAAGAAAATAATTGTTATAATTCCATGAATTTATGTGATGTTTTCTTAATAAAATTTCTAGGTTCTCAATACTCACTTGTTTGTCCAGAATAGACATAATGTTATGCTTTATTTGTGTGTAAAAGAATTAAAACCACACCAGTGTTTGATATTTCATGTGTTATTTTATAACTTAAGCTCTATCGTGTTTTCTAGCATATGACCATAAATGCAACATTTGAAATTTGTGATCAAGTGTGTTTATGTCCCAATGAAAAAGATCAGTTTGTTAATCTCCTTAAGGGAAGTCTTTAAACAATTTTGAAAAGTGTAAGATAAATTTAAGTCAAATATTTAATCTTACAGAGCAAAGACTGAAGTATTGGACTAATATAAAACAACTCATGATGACTTACGTCTTGTAGCCTCTGTGACTGCCAGAAAGTCCTTTGTGAGGTCTTCTAACATTTTTTTGACTTTTTTTTTTTTTTTGAGTTGCTGCATGTATTGTGAGCACCTATTAATCTGGTAATTAGTTGTACATTTCATTTTTTACTTGCAGTCTTCGTAAGTCTTGTCTCTAGGCTGACTACACACCACTTTGAAAGAAGGGACACATCATTGGGTAAAGTCAATACCTGTGTACTGATTTACCTTTTTTGACCCTGGATGATAAGAGCCTCCATGTTCTTCCATTTTCAACATTGGACACTTTTGGGCCAACAGTTAACTGCAGGCTGGTGGTTTGCCCTTCATGTTATGCCTCTTGGGTTCCATCTTGTCATATGCTGGTCTCAGTTACAGGTGGAACCCACCAGTGGTGCTAGGTAGTAGGGAACACTTGTAAGTCAGGCAAACGTGGATTTGAAATCAGCGCTGCGCCCCCCTTCTTTGGGCTGTCATTTGAGCACCTGCTTCACTGTTCTTAGTTTCTTTAAATATACACCAAAGAGTTTTTCAAGACTTCAATGTATAGTGTATGCAGACTGCTAACTTTTGAGAAAACCCACAACTACAGTAATAACATCAATGATACATCTAACTCTCTAATGAGAGAGACCAACTTCGAACTAGCTAATTAAAGCAAGGAATTGGGGCGAAGCCTCATAGAGCCCAAGAAGAACAATGTGGCCAGGCCTCGGGGACAGAGTCTGTCATTTCGTACCTGTCTGTCCCTCTCTAGTCAGCCTTCCTCTGCTTCGGTGGTCCACAGGGCAGGATACACAGGGAGTAGCCTCTGCCTCAGCCACTCCAAAGTGTGTTGGCCTGTTATATTCCTACTCTAGAGTTCAAAAGTTCTGGGAAAGGACTGCATTGTCCTCCTCAGAACCATGCCACTGTGGCCAGGAGACCAGGTTCAATGAAACCTTATCTTTTTCTGGTAAAAATGTAATCACATTGCTCCCATACTTAAAAACTCCCAGTGTCTTTACATTAATATAAGTATAAAATCTGATCTCTTTTCTATGGCTTGTAAGCCCTGTATGTGCAGACGCCTGCCTACCTCTTTATCTTATCACAAACCATGATTGTTTGCTGTCTACTTCCTCTCATGCAGAATATGCTCCCCACTCAGGCTCTCCTTCTGTGTTCTTGTTAGTAGGGTTTCTCAGTTCAAAAGTCATCTTTCCCAGCGGCTTTGTGGACTACTCAATAGATAGTCTCCACCCTCTGAAAATACCTCCCCCCACAAAAATTTTGTTTCTTTATCTTTTCCACATATTATCCCTCCATTACCATTGATGGCAGAGATCTGGTCTACTGTTCACTGCTGGATCCTTTGCTCATGGCTTGGCACCCAACAGGTTCTGAACTATTTGTTAGAGGAATGCTCTCTTCTTACAAACATGCAGATGGACGTATGTTGGGATTAGAGGCAGCTCCATTTCCAGAAGGAAGAGAGGTGATGAGTAGGCAAAATGAAGGGGTCACATACTACATGCATGTATGTCTACGAAACATTTCACCATATAATACCTTATTTAATCTCCATACTGATCCATTGACTTCCCCGCCCTTTTTTGTTATTGCGGTAAATATGCATAGTGTAAAATTTACCATCTTAATCATTTTTAGGTGAACAGATCAGTAGTATTAAATACAGTTTTAATGCACAAACATCACCACCATCCATCTTTATAACCCTTGTCATCTTTTCCAACTGAAACTCTGTACCCACTAAACACTAATTAATTCCCTGTCCCCCTTCCACCAACCCCTGACAGCCACCATTCTACTTTCTGCCTCTATGATTTTGACTACTCTAAGAACCCCATGTAAATGGAATCATAAAGTCTTTGTCTTTGTCTTTTTGTGACTGGCTGATTTACTTAGCCTGATGTCCTCAATCCCTTCACATTGTAGCATGTGTCAGAATTTTCTTCCTTTTAGGGTATATATTTCACATTTTGCTTATCAATGGACACAGTTTGCTTTTCATATTTTAGCTGTTGTATATAATGCTGCTACGAACACTTTTATCAATAAGAGAAAAGAAGTTAGGAAATGAATAGACTTGTCTAAGATGACAGGTAATGAGAGCAGGTGATGAACCTATGATTCCTGCTGTGCCACTGACAATTATGTCATGAACTTTCTAACCTTTTCCAGTTATTTGTGTAAGTGTGTATCTTGATCATAGTGAAGGAACTCTAATTTTCTTGATTTTATGTACTCTTAGGTAACCTTTCTATAATTCTTATACTGCATTAGTGTTGTAAAACCAATAGCTTGTACCATTTACTTTAAAAATTTCTATTCAGGAGCATGGATATTGTTTTTATTCCAAAGGAATCTTCCAATAAAGAGGTTTACCCATGACACCAATTGAAATTATTATTCCTTAAGAATACTGATTATCTTTGGTTCATAGTCAGTAAAATTCATTGGTAAAAAAATGTTTTTCATGTACAAATTTTACTTTGTAAATTTAGTAGTTGCTTTACTGACCCTTCATATCTAGGATGGAGAGCAAAAAACAAAACAAAACAAAACAAATGACTCTATAATATATGAAAGCCTTCAATTAGTCTAAGAGGTATTTTAACTGTTAACTACATAATTCAGCTTTATGCATGTTGGTGTTTTAACACTGGTGATGCTTTTGTTTTCATTGTTGTTCTGTTTTGGAATTAAAGAGTGTAGATGCAGCCTTCTCAAAAAGCTCCGTTAGAATTCTATTTAAAGGTCTGGCCTGGGTTTTCTTCCCAGTCCTACGGGATCTTGATAAAGTAGTTCCACCCACAATTTGTTAGTTTTCTTCTCTGTAAAAGCACAGTGATACTGTTCACTAAGTTATTTGTGAGGACTAAAATATAAAGTATAGAAAATCCTTAGAACCCTGCCTGGTGTATAGGAAGTGTTCTTTAATGAAAGATTTACAGCAATTCAATGGACGGTCACGTGTATTAGGGTATTCTTCCAAACGTGGACTTTGAACATGCATCCATTTACTTTCCTGTTACAAATTGAATAGTCACTAGCATTTTATGATAACAAAAGTTGAACTGGTATTCACCTGTTTTCATTTATTTAAAAATAGTCATTTAGATCTTCAAGAAGTCTCAAATTTCAGAAGGTTTGAGTAGGCTAGGCAGTAGACGGGTTTTTGGTTGGTTGGTTCATTTGTTGATTTTTTAAAACAATTTTTTATGTTAGAGGAATAATTGAAAAAAAAAACACAGGAAGTTTCTGTGACTTTCAGAGGTCAAAAGACTAAGTGGAAAGGCAGGTTCAGAACCAGAATGCTTTTTCCATTTAATGGTTATTAAGGTAAATTTAGCTTGATAGCTTAGCAAGTTCACAGTTCCAAGACAGAAGACCCTGAATAGTTAGCTTTGATAATAAAAATGTAAATAGAAACACAATTTATTAACAAATTGTACTTTATTTGCCTTGAGCAACAATATATGCATTATCCCATGCTGTTTCATAAAGAACTTTCTCATTTATATGGAAACATAAAAAATTATTGAAAATAAATTACTATGAGAAGAGGTTAAGAGTTTCTTAAGGTTCAGAACTGGTATCCTCATTACTGTACTATATTATATTATATATAATACATGGTTGAACACAATTTGGTGAGAAGTATATATAAGTATCATATAATTTCAATTTTTTTGGTGAAGCATCGAACATTACTGATTAGATATATACTATTCATGTCATTGCTATTATCAAAGAGCTGATTATGACAGGGAAACAGATGTCAGAAAGCAATTACACTAATAACAACATGATTACTGCTGCCAATTTAATTCTAGAAGCCTGTCTAGCATCCTTATGAAGCAAATAATAAAATTCTCAGCTATATAGAATAGGCACTGATCTGTTTCCCTTACCCATCACAATTTAAAAGAAAATGTGCATTCAAACAATTTTGATTAGATGTATCACATAACAACATCAGCTTTTGGATCCTTCTCTAAATCTTAGATCTTTTTTAAAGTAATTTAATTACTTTTCAAAGCTTAGCTTTAGATATGGAGAACTTTTATTAAAAAGATCTGTTCATATTTATTTGACCATGATCATATTTGAAATGCATGCTTTAAAGTAAAGAATAAGTCCATGCTCATTCTTTATTATTCAGGTTACATACGTTTTTGCCTTGTTACTCACTGTCTCTTTTGGTTTTCTACATTTTCTCACCAAATTACAGTGTATGAATCTTAACATTTTGTGATTTTCTTTATTTTTTCCAAATTATAAAGGCAATTCCTCTTAATTACTAGATATTTTAGAAAATATAAAGCAGTATACAGAAGAAGAAACTTGCCCATCACCCATTGGTCAGAAATAGCCATTATTAGAATTTGGTGTGTTTCTTTGTTTTGTTTCTAAAAATTTCTACATGTTGTCTTTATTGCATCTATTCTGGCTCAACCACTTACTAACTGTAACAAGAAGTTAGACTTCTGTGCGTTAATTTCCTCATCTATAAGATGAGGATAATAACAACTTCCATAAAATAGGGTGACTTTGAGAAATACATGAATCAAGTCATAATTAACAGAGTGCGGGGCACATAGGAAAGTCTCAATAAATGCTACTGATTGGTGTTTCATATTGATTATTTGTCTCTTGTTTGCTTGTACTACAGTAGTGGTATCTACATTATAAAGGAGGAACAAAATAGAAATCCCAAGGAACACGGCACCTCAGTGGATTGTCTGCTTTGCCCCACATTGGAGAACACTTTAGATGGGAAGTGAAAATTTAGGAGAAGCATAAATGATAATGTTTACAGTATCTTTGACTATATTTACTTGGAGTTTTCAGATTTGGAGTAGGACTCCAAAGTTATTTGTGAAACTTGGTACTCTCTGAGTACTTTCTGTGTTTTTACTGAATGGAGATAAAATTTAAGGACATCTTAATGTTTAATTTAAAGCCTGTAAAATAATCACTGGTGTATGTATAGTGACAGGTTTAAATGCTGGGATTATTTTCTCAGGGTTCAACCAAATGTACCCACTTTCAATTTCCACTTCTTCCTTCATAAAAAGTTTCCTGACAACTACAGAACCCAATATTCTTGTTCTCTCTTGATTTCTCCTGTCTTCTACCTACTTGAACCTTGACCATTCAACCACCTTATTCTTCTATGTGTCTAAATCACAGCGTATTGAACATCTTTAATAAATAAAACTCATGCTGGCTTGAGCTCAAATGATCTGAACTCCAGAGCCTAGAGATGGCCTGTGGAATCTTATTGGTTAGGCAAGGTGAATTTGAAGGTAGTTGAATATGTTACAAATTTAAAAGAATGCCATAGGTCCAAATTCATGGCTAGGATTTTCCCCCTCATTTATGGGTATATGAATATCTTCCTCACAGTTGTGGATTCTTCATAATGTATACCATAAATGTGCCCTTTCTTTTTTGCTGGATAAGGTCCTTTTGCTATCTGATATAATGTTTATATTATCTAATGTAATAAAAATAAACCTGATAGAAGTATTTTTTAAAAAGCAGAGAACTGTGATGTGTCTATTGATTATTTATTAGCAGAGAGAGTTTCTCTAAATACCTTGACTTAAAAAAAGTATTTTATATTATATATGCCCTCATTAAGCAATGCTTTCTACTTATATCACATTTTTCTATAAAAGTCAATGAATTTTTAATATATATACAGTTATGCATTATTTCTGCTATTAGGGTATTGGTGTCCCACCAATGTTGTTTTAAATACTATTTAAGCACAATTAACCTATTTGTGAATACTATTTGAAAATAAAATGTTCCTGTAGTAAACATGATTTCCTTTGCTGTATTTAATTTTTTTAACGTATATTTATTTTTAAAATAGAGAGAAAGAGCACAAGTGGGGGAAGGGCAGAGAGAGGGAGACACATAATCTGAAGCAGTCTCCAGACTCTGAGCTGTCAACACAAGCAGGGCTTGAACTCACAAACGGTGAGATCATGACCTGAGCTGAGGTCGGACACTTAACCGACTGGGCCACCCAGAAGCCCTGATTCACTAAATTTAAAAGGATAACAAATGCTTTGGAACAATTTGCTAGATTTTATGTCTGTTTTTATGCTTCATAATTTAAAGCTAGCATAGTCATTTGATAATTATTCCATACTTCATTTGCACATTGTGATTTGCAAAATTTCTTCTGGATTTTTAGAGCATTAGCCCCTGTTATGCCCAGCATGTCTTCATATGAACTCCATCCATGGGCGTCACTGGGAACTTCTAAGACATTTTCTAGTGAAGAGATTATCAGAGAGAGAAAGAAAAGTTAGGAAACAAAAGTGGGAAGCTTGGAGAAAAACGTAATTGAAGAATGGATAATGCAAAATGACAGTATGTTGTATGTATAGAAGACAGTGTGGTCCCTCAGTCTCAATTCTGGAGTAGTTTATGACATGACTGAAGAGTAAAAGCATAATTTATTTAGGAATAAATCTGATTCTTAGTGCTGAACTGGATTTAACATCATAGCGTATTTTGTAAATTTGCTCTTGGCCCAATGTTTCTATCCCTATAGAAAGAAAAATTCCAGTCCAAATTACTAACAAAAAAGCTTAATTAAACTTTATTTTCATGAGTGCTAGCTGAAGTCTATACATGACTAAGAGTAGCTATTTGTCTAGCTTTAACTCAAATGACTAACCATGACACCACTGACACTCAAAAGTAGAGGGGGATCTTGCTTCCCAAAAGCCATAAGAAGGTGGAAGTTGATATCATATTTTATTATATTTTACAGTATCATCTATTATATCCCAAATCCACAGAGCTCTGGGTGGACATTAGAACTAGGAATATAAGCCTAGTTATTTTCTTTCAGTATTTTCAGAATCTAATTTTACCAGAAAATGTCTCGCTTTCGTTGATTCTGGTTATTCATCTCCTATGTGTGACAGGTACTTGCTGGGACCTAATACAAGTTATTTCTTAGTGAGATGACTGATCTTAGATTGGTTTTCATGCTGAGTCTTACACTCTCAACATGAGGGGCAAGTCACTTAACTCCTCTGTCCATCACCTTCCCTGGCTGTGTGAGAGGTCCCTCACACCGTTCTGGGTTTCTCACCAGGTGTCCTGTAGCACTAAGCTCTCACAGGTGTGCTGACAAATAGGAACAAGCATGTAGGGTTTATGGTTTGTTTTTTTTGTTTGTTTGTTTGTTTGTTTTGCCGCACCTTTGAAGAGGCAATTATGGTGACTTTCTGTCAGATGAAATGTTAAACTGAGCTGTGTAGAGTAGGGACAATTTATTGTAAGTGGGAGGTAAAGTGTAATTTTAAGCCCATGCCAAGGGAAGAACAGGTGTTTGCTCCAACCCATGGGAACTCTACTCCTGCATGCCAGTCACCAGCAAAACTCTGCAGTAAACACTTCTCTGCAGTGAGTAGTGCCACATCAAGGTGAACACATCAGTAGACCTCCATCTTTAGAAGCTTTTCATGTAATTCTCTCAAGTCCATTCACTTCTTTCTAAACTACCCCCTGACCATGCCAAAAATGTATGAAGCTGCACAAGATTTTATGAGCCAGACCTCTCACTTCTTGCTTGGTACCTCCAATGTAGTCATGGCAACCACCCTAATGAGTAAATATAAACCTGATGTTTGTGCCAAAGGTGAGTAATTTGGAACTGGGTAGTGGCAGGAAAGCTATTTGGGGGCAGAGAGGGAGGAGGAGGAGAAAATGAAAGCACAAGAACGTTAATTTTTCTTTCTTATTTCCATATGATTTGCTATTTTTACTGAAGAAGGAGGTAAGAGAAGAAAGAGGTGCAGGGCACTTGATGAAATTAATGGATCTAGAGAAAAGTTAAGAGGAAAGTTAAGTCTTACCTATGGGTTCTGAATCAGCTTCTCCTGGAGTCTTTCAGCTTTTGAAAGGACAGTGTCAGTGATTCATTCTTTTCATTCATCTTGTTTTGCACATAAAATAGCTTTGGTCTCTTCACAAGGATAAACCCCTTCTGTAAACAGTATTTTGTCCACAGAAATATAATTGGGTTTTCTGGTTGGGTTCATAATGAGCCCTGGATGACAGACTTCCTTTTTCTCCCAATACTTTTCTTAGAGGTTTGAAATCGGTTACCTTTCAGGAAGCCAATGTTGAGATTCGCAATGTGGGGAAAAGGCACGTGGTGGGAAAACTCTCCAAGGCTAAGAACTCCAGGCATGTAATTGACTCTGCTCAAGTGGCCGTTTGAGAAGTATGACAAGCTTTGCCACAGAAAGAATTTCTTGCTTATTTTGTTGCATTCTGGCTAAAGCCCTTACTGAAAATAATAAAGCATTTTATAGCATTTTGCACCAAATATTTGAATGTGTGTGCTTTCTATTTGGCCTGAGGGTGGAGAAGTCCTGATTACTTGAAATGGTCAGTTTTCATGGGTGGCAAAAACTATTCTGAGTAACCACTGTAAATATATCGAGCACAAATCCCAGAAATTCAGAAGGGCCCACTTGGGTCTTCGTGCAGGCCTGTCCAGCATGTCTGGAGAATCATTGATTTCAAGTCATTTCCTTTGGTGGAAAGTGCCTGTCTGGCCTGCAGGTCTTACTTCAGTGGTGTGGTGCTCAAAGGAAGGGGCAGGAGCACCACCTGAGCACTTATTAGAAGTACAGAGACTCAGTTTCCCCCCAGACTGACTGAGTCACAAACTCTGGGGGTGACACCCAGCAGTCTGTGAATGACCCAGCCCTCTAGGGGATTTTCATACACACTGAAGTTTGAGAATCACTGCCTAAACTAGCGTTTGCCTTTATGACACCCACTTTCATTTTCTAATAGTCCCAAACTCAACTTATTTCAGTCCAACACTAACCGTAGCTAACATACATTGTGCTCCAAATTTTATCACAGATTGTGCTGAGTAGTATTCTTGGAGCAACTCTGTGGCCCAGATTCTATAATTAGCTTCACTTTAAAGATGGAGTAATGGATGCTTATCGGAGAGCACTTTCCCAAGGTTACGCAGTTAGTGAGTAACAGGGATTGGCATTCAGACTGCGTAACTCCGACATCTGTGCACCTAACCACAGAACTAAGCCTCTAATATATTTTATTGAATACAAGGTAGTTGGATACTTGGGTTAGAATAAACTACGTCTCTAATATATCTTATTGAATACAAGGCAGTTGGATACTTGGGTTAGAATCCCAGACCCAGTGGGATCCTATTCTGTGTTGAAAATTGACCTGCCTTCACTGACTTCCTCTGTGCATGCTGTTTCATCTAGAAGATACTGCTTTCTTTCTTCCTCTATCCAGTTCTGTGGCCACAATCAAAATCCGACTCAAGGTGCGCTTACTCCGTAGAAATGTTCCCTGATTTTCTTTGTAAAAATGGATCATTTCTTCAACAATATGCATTCAGTTCTTGTTATCATCTTCTGTCGTCCTGCAGAGTGGTGCTTTTCCACTCTTTGCATGCCTTCTACTTGGATTTACCCCAAATAAATTGTATATTTTTCTAAGAGAAGATTTGTATCTTTTATTGGTGACTGTTCTCAGTTTCCCAGCAGGGCTCTGTGCCCAATAGCCAACCAGCAAGACTTGTTGAATAACAAGGATATTTACAAAATCTCTTCTTCATCCTTGACTAAAATTTTCAGTTGGATGAGAGAGGGAGAGAAGCCCTTGAAACAAGTGATGGAAATGACTAAGATCGAATAAAAGTACTTAGTAAATGTACCAGAAGTAGAGACAGTTGCTTTTGTTTTCAACTTAAATTTTCAAACATCTTCAGTGCAGATTAAGAGGGATTTCAGATAACATGCCCACTAGGATTGCCTCTATCCTTCCTTCACTGTTGCCTGCCCCCACCCCCAGGCTCTTCTTTTTAGCTGCACTTGAATTTACTGAAGTGATTCTCTTTACCTCCAAGGTTTCTGAATGAGAGGATGGCTGATTTTTTTTAATGAATTCATTCTTCATCCCATGAAAAGAACCTTTTAGAAAAGGCAATTTCATTTCATTGCTATAATCTTAATCATTGGTACAAAGGTTTTAGACTTTAAGTGGGAATTAAGATTTTATCATATGAAGAAGGAATCCCTAATACTCTATGAAATGCTCTTGACATTCCTTTTGATCCTTCATAGCCCTGCATTTATGTAAATAGAGTGATCTGTGGAATTTATAATATAATTTTTCAACCCATGCAAACCTATGTATAGTATTTTAAGTGAAAAATGGTGTTTTTATTACAAAAGAAGCATGTTTATCATAGATAAGAGAAAAAAAATGAAATCACCAAAATGCATTTTTCTTTCCCAAGTGGCAAACTTTTTGATATATATTCTAAATTAGCTTAAATGTATGCAAGAAAATATTCTCTCCCCCATTTATCTCTCTCTCTCATACCCACGGAGTTGTCATGTTTTTTAATGAAAACCTAGTTCTACAAAATTAAGTTATGTGTGTTATCCTATTCCAATAGGCTGGATAAGTTATTGTGATGTTCAATATCTACAAAGTGAAATATGCACTTACTAGTAGGGGAAAGTACAGGAGAAAAGAATAAGTATATATTAATAAATTAACCAATAAATAGAAAAATTTCAGCTTTCTACCATAAAAGGTCAGCTTTCTACCATAAAAGGAGGTCTGTTTTCACCTGTGGTATGGGCCCTGGGGACCACCCAGATGGGGCAGTCTTTGGGGTATCAGGTGTAGTTCTCTAAGTTGCACCCACTTACTCCCTGAATTATTTTAGAGTAATTTGATGGACCTGAGGTCATTGTCAGTAACTACCACCCTACTTCAGCAACCTTCATCAATATATTTTGCAGCCTCTAAACAAAGCAAGGGGGAGGAGGATTCTTCTTGGTGTTAACCTCATTGCTCAACTTCACTGACAATAATTGCTTTCCTTGTCAATTTTCTTGAACTGCATAGTTAAATTAGAAACATCCCTTATCTTACCTAGAAGAAAACTGCACCTGCCTAGCTGACAGATTTTTTTAGACACGTACATGCTTTTTGAATAAGGAAATATTGAATATGTATTTTCCCCCCACAGTAACTTTGAGTACATAATACTAATTCTCCCTTTAGTCTCTCTTCTTTGACATTTCCAGTGAGAAGTCAGCTGAATTGTTTCTGGATGCTGTGTCCTAAAACTTTTGAACCTCTATGCTTTTATGGGTTATTATAATTAAGAAGCAAAATGCAAAGCAAATTTGCTAAAGAGATTAATATCTCATGGATGTTTAATCATGAAAGACCAGTTTAATCTGTCCCTACACTACCACTACTCACACACCTCATACTGAGAGATTCTAAAGCAAATAATCTGCATTTGAATTACTATCTGTTAAATTCTCTAGAAGAGCCACCAAAATATGCATTTTAAATAACATATCCTGTATACTGCACTTTAGGAAAGACATGAATTTTAATGCATTTTTGAGTGGCTGATAAGAAAGCAAAATAATGGCTTACTCAGAATTCTCCAATGACAAGCATAGATCCTAGAGGTAAATGGAAAGTGGATTCTGTCCTAAAGCTCAGAGTGCTTTGCCATTGGATCCAAAGGAGGGTTATCTTATTCTGGACAGAAGACCCTTCGTATCGTTCAGCTTGGTTTACCAAACATTTGGTGAGTGCTTATAACATACCAAGCATTAAAATATGTAACCCCAAAAGATTTAAAGAATAGTGAAATATATTTTTTACTTTTGGAAAGCACTTAAAGGACTTTACAATAAATGGACAAAGACAGATATTCACAAGATATTTTAATGACACCAATAAGGATGTTAATGAATAATGAATGGTATTTTCACAGTGCTGTGTTTTGGGACATCAGTGGGGAGCAGTTATTCTTGCCAAGGATGGTCATATCCGAAACAAAGGAGTGGTTTTCTCTTGCTACTTTGTTATCATCCATAAGGGTAATCTAACATCATAGTCTACAGCCTTTCCTATAATAATAGCTAAACACATAGTTGCTCAGTTGACCTGAATTCTTGGAATTTGTGGGATTTTTTTGTTTGTTTGCTTTTGTTTTTTGTTTTGTTTATTTTTGTTTTTTTCATTCCAGGAGTGGGCACACTTACAACTGGTACTTGTTGACAAAGGTTTTACTTACCACCACCCACCCCTCCTAACCTGTCTTAGGTCCCCAGTTGTCCCTTTCCTCAGTTACCCCTTGAGTATGACTGAGAAACAGTCTTTGATGGTGCATATTAACAAGAGAAAGAGCTAGGGTAGCCCATGTTTCCATTCAGCTCTTTTCCTGAAGAAGTCAAGTTAGTCAGACATGGATGAAATGGTAGATGATAATTATAGCAGCAATGCATTGGGGTGATTTCAGTAAAAACATAGCCAGATATTTAAATTTAGGTAAAAGAGGAAGGATTGAATCAGGCTATAAAAAGGGAATGAATCTAGAACCTTGTTACTCAAAAGTGTGGTTCATGAACTAGGAGCATCAGATTCACTTGGAAGCTTTTTTAGAAATGTGAAACCTCCCCAGACCTTGTACTAAGGTCCTCATGTGCTTTCTCAGCATGTTAACCTTTGAGAAGGACTGGTCTACATCCAGTGATAAAGAGGGTGAATCATTTGAAAAATGAGAAATACAAATGGATTCTAGAAATGAAAGGGGTTTTTTATTGGCTATCATGAAACTATTACATTTCATAGTCCATCTAAAGTTTTTTGATTCTAGAAGATATCATATGTAAGTGGTGGGTAATCAAGGCATCAGAACATATATTCAGTAAAATAGACAGTATTTGGCCTTTGTACCCTCCAGGTACTGAAACTCTGTGTGTGTTTTATTGGGGAATTGTTATGTTGTTTAGCCAAAGAATAGTGCATGCCACAGAGTCCTTCTGAGGTTGGTAAATGACCAGGAGTTAGTTATTAAGCAACATAATCTGATTGTTAAAAATATTTTTGATCTCTTCACATTGTTGTGATGCTTCTAACCCTTAGGCTGGCACACTGAAATAGGCAGTGTGATCATCACTAGGCCAAGAGCGAAAATACTTTTTATTAATTTTATAGATACAAACTAATCAGAGTATTTTGAATCTTGGATACAGTTCAAGAAAGCCATTTATTTAAACTACTCTGTACTGTATTCTTTCAAGTGTTCGATAAAGGCTGCAGATATAGAAAATAGAAAACCAAAATAAAGGCTATAGTTTTCAAGGCTAACAGAATGTACATGTTATCCAGTACAGAAGCATTTGTTATGTGAACCTGTAGAATGTAAAATGGGGAATGCTCTACTTTTGTTCTTAGGTTACGTGTTGTGTTTAACAAGAAGCAATAATGGCCACAGTTTCACAAGAAAACACAGCTGGGTGCTTGGTTCCATACACTACAAAATCCTGAGCAGATCTTTATCTGGATCAATTTATGCCATGGCTTCTCTCATCTTTTGTCTTTCTTTAGTTAAGTCTTGCCCCAGAGGGCTTTGACGTCTCTGCACTAGGCCCCTCTGTATGGCCTCTGTTGGAGTCCATCAGACCTGTGCATTGGAGATGTTGTGACTCCCACCATGGTGGACTCAGTGGATGGAAGCCTGGCCCTACATCCCTAGGAGGCTGAGTCTCTATGACCATAGGAGACAAGGCCACTGTAACAAGAACTGGGTGCTTTACACCACTGGACTGACAAGAATCTTTTGGGACTTCTGTGGCCTGAATCCAGATAAGCGGCTGAGGTCTGGGAAATAAGTGGACATCATGTAAACTGTGTTCAGTACAGTCTCTACATAATTGACTAAAATGATAGCATCTTAAGAGAAAATACCCATTTGTCTTTCCACAACAATCAAACTAGCCTGAAGTACAGTGGCCAAAAGGCTTAGCCATGTTGTTTTTAATATAAATCAATGGCTATCAACCCAGAGCAGTTGTGCCTCCCAGGGGACCTATGGCAACGTCTAGAGACATTCTGAGTTTAACTTGAGGGATGCTAGTGGCAACTAGTGGGTAGAGGTCAAGGATCCTGCTCAACATCCTAGAATATACAAGCTCACGTACCACAACAAAGAATTATCCAACCCAAAAGGTCTTGCTTGAAAAATGCTGTTATAGGCAAAGGACCTAGTTCTTTGTTATAGGGTTAATTTAATTTTTTTAAGTAATTGAAGTAAAAATCTCAGTTCCTGTCCTTTGCACACTGGTAGGGAATTCTAGCCTAGTCTGGCCTAGGCTCCACTATCTTTGGATGTAATCTGTACCCAGGGCAAAAGTGGGGGCCCCATAAACCCCAGAGAATGCTGCTGGAGAGTGCCAGGGACAAATTTCACCCATGTAGAAACTCATCCTTAATCAACTCTTGAGTGGTAAAGAGAGGTTAAACTGTGATCTTTACTTCCTCCTTCTCTGTTGTACATTTTTATGACCACTGTGTTCAAGTCAAGAATTTGGACTGTAATTTTTAGGTCTCTAGAGTTCTGATGACTGGTAGCATAAGCATACATCTCTGAGTCTAAACACTATTCACAGCAGTTTTCCACTGCGAAGAAAAGTGTGCTATGTTACAAGTATATGTACCATTCAGATTCTACCCATGATGCATAAATTGAGGCCTTGGGACATTAGTTTAAAATATTAATTTAGCATTCATTTTAAAATGGTTTTATCAGTCTAGGATTCATTTAAAATGTTCTTACATATCTCAATTTGAAGAAATCTCTTTAAAAATCCCTTTTGTTATTACTGTGAATAGATTCAACTGTAATGGAGTTAAAATGTAAATTATATAAGGGCAGGGATCTTTGTTTTATTTGTAGATATATCCAGCAAGCATAGAATTGTGTCTTGTTCCTATAGCAAATATTTTTTAATATAATTTGCATCCATAGGAGTAGAAATGACAATATTTAGGAGAGGAATACACAAGGTACACAAATAATTAAAACTCAAATACCATATATTTTCCCCTCTTTATCTGAGTTAATATAACAGACTCACCAGGCCCATTAAAGTCTGGTTTCATTTCAAATTATTGTTAACTATTGGCTTTTGAAGTTCTGTTCTCTACTTTTTTTTTTCCTTAGACATTTATGTTTATGGAATGAAACAGACCTGAATTGAGTTCTGGTTTTGTCTGTTACAACTGTGTAACTTTAAGAAGTTCACCTAAATTCTCAAAGAGTAGTTTCCTCCTTTGTAAAACCTCCAGGATTAAATGAGTTAATATAATGGGTTTAGTTTAGTGCCTGTCCTACCCCAAGTACTCAGAATTGCTAGCTATTATTAATTTTGTTTGCTATCTAAAAATTGGGCATATCAGATTTTATTATTTGATGATATTTTGTCAATTTACTATATTTAGCATTAGTACCATCTTTTATTGTGAACTATTTATTTTTCACAAGTGTTTCATGTACTTTTGTGGGTTTTTCTTCTTTGGTAGAAATATGCCTTTAACTCTTTTAAACCAGAGTTTACTTTTGTGCTATTTAGAATAATATTGCCATATACGAAAACATGTAATAAAATATACTAATATAATAAAAGATATTAAAGATATCACACACACATGCACACACACACACACACACACACACACAGAAACACACACACACTGTGCCAAAAGCAGAGTTTGACAGGTACTCTCATCTGCCTACTTGATTATCTGTGATGAACTTGCACCAGATTTGGGCATTGGCAGCTTTGTCCACAAAGTTCACACAGAGTTCGGGAGCTGTTGGTCAGTCACTGTAGGCTCACCGAGAACTAGGGTTTGTGCCAAGATTTCATGCTCATTTCATCTCTTTACATCCTCATGTCTCCTGGCTCTCTGACAGCTCAACTCTCGTGGTCACATGCTTTGTCTGCTTTCATCCTACCAAAAATGAACAATTTTAGGCATGAATGAAAAGGGGAAATCAAAACATCTTGTATTTGCAATTTTGACAGTTTTTCAAACTGTTAATTTATTTTCCCTTCTTATCTCAGTATTATTCTTTTTTTTAACATATTTTTTAAATGTTTTATTTATTTTTGATACAGAGAGAGACAGAGCATGAGAGGGGGAGGGTCAGAGAGAGAAGGAGACACAGAACCAGAAGCAGGCTCCAGGCTCTGAGCTAGCTGTCAACACAGAGCCTGACACGGGGTCGAACCCACAAACATGAGATCTGACCTGAGCCGAAGTCGGAGGCTTCGCCGACTGAGCCACCCAGGCGCCCCTCAGTATTATTCTTAAATACCTTATTTAACTGCATTATGCTGTGGTGATGAGGATAAAGAAAACACTAATTGCTGAAATCATTTTCTTATTAAAAATAATCAGGAAAGGGGCACCTGGGTGGCTCAGCCGGTTAAGAATCTGACTTTGGCTGAGGTCATGATGTTATGGTTTGTGAGTTCAAGCATTGTATCCCTCTGCGCAGACAGTGCGGAGCCTGCTTGGGATCTCTCTCTTTCCCTCTTTTTCTGTCCTGTCTCCTCTCTTTACCTCTCCCCACTGGTTCTCTCTCTCTCTCTCCCAATAACTTTAAAAAAATCACCAGAAAAAAAGATGTGTACAGAATAGCTAGGACTGAATTTCTACCATGGCTACCTTTTTTTAAAAAGAGGAAAAATAATAGTTACGATTTATTAAGTATTCTATATGAGAGACATAAGGGCATACACTTTACATGTATTATTTCTTTAAACTCTCACAATAAGCTGTGAATACCTAATTTACAATGAGGGAACTAAAGCATCCAGAAATTATGTTATTTGCTCAAACTCCTACAACTTGCAACTTATAGAGCCAGGCAAACCCATAGTAGGATAGGACATGATCTTGTTAGTTATTTCGGTTTTCTGCAATGTAATTAAAATTACACAGTTCCTGTTTCACAACACCAGGAGAAAACAAAATTGACTAAAGTCTCAGTGTGCGTCTCTCACTCAACTTCTCTTCTTCAGACCTAAAACTACCCACTTCGTAAAGTCTGCATTAATATTAAAATTGCAAACTGCATGCAATCAATTTAATGGATCAGATAATTCATTAATTAGAGCTTAATAGGAGTTAATCACTTATGTTTTTGTACTTTACTAAGGATCATTCCTTTACTTAAATATTCTTCTCAACACTTTAGAAGATTCCTGGAAATGGCACAGATAATTCTCCTTTTCTTTAGTAGAAATAGAGAATTGTCTTCTCTAGTGAAAATTATCTTAAGAGTTCATTTTCAGGACATTATTCTTCTGATTTGGAAAGATTTTATTCCTGACTAGGGACTTTGAAGAAGCATGGTGCATCATGACTCAGACTTCAAACCCACGAAGATATTAGAGATGTACTTTAATTATATGCTTGTTCTCTATTCCCTTCAGTGGTCAGGCAGACTTATGTTCTGAAGTATTATTACATAGGCCAAATAATACCCACAGGAATAGATGTAATGTGTACCCACAGGAACAGAGGTAATGTGTACCGGGACACCTGGGTGGCTCAGTCTGTTAAACATCCAACTCTTGATTTTGGCTCAGATCGTGATCTCGTGCTTGTGGGATAGGGCCCCACTTTGGACTTGCACTGACAGTGTGGATGTGGCTTGGAATTCTCTCTCTCCCTTCCTTGCTCACACTCTCTCAAAATAAATAGGCAAACATTAAAAATATAGTTCAGGGATGTCTAAGTGGCTCAGTCAGTTAAGCGTCTGACTCTTGATTTCGGCTCAGGTCATGATCTCATGGTTCAGTTTGTGGGATCAAAATTGTGGGATGGAGTTCATGGATTCTTTCTCTCCCTCTCTCTCTGTCCCTTACCCTGCTCATGCTTGCTCTCTTTCTGTCTCTCTCTCTGTCTCTCTCAAAATAAATAAACATTAAATAAATAAACAACTTAAAAAAGTATTGTTTACTGAATTTTTAATGAATAAATGAATTCCTGACCAATGGATTTATTATTAGAATATTTAAAATAAACTTTTACCCCATCTCTCTCCAGAATTCAGAATTTGGGTATTTTGAATATATTTGTTGGGGAGGAGTCAGTTAATGGGTACATTTCTTATTGGACTTGCCTGTTCTTGGACTTAACCATGATCCTGAAATTACAAATTACTGCCCCTCCTTCTATTTGCCTTTATTACTGTTGCCTTGGGATCTGCACGGAGACACGTCAGTCCACCAGCCAGCTGGCCTCTTCAAGGAATAGATGCTAACATGGAGTAAGAAGAGAGGGCATAAGTAGTGGAAACAGCTCAGAGCTGCTTATTTCTGGCGGACATCTTTGAAGCAGAAAACTCCCTAGTGGTGGCCCTGGTCCCAAACCATCCTTCTCTGTCACTCACTTTTCCCATGGTACATCATCTGGCAGGAAGCTGCACCAGATACCTCATCTGCTGTCTCCCACTTAACCATAGGCTCCAAGGAGGGACCAGGTATTTTTTTTTCCAAGCGACATCTCCAGTGCTTGATGCAGTGTCAAGGGCAACATAGATTGTCAATAAATGCTTGTTGAGTAAATGAAGCAATGAGTTCTCAAAAATCACTCATTTTTACTTTAGGATCACAGTTAGTTACACCAAATTAGACATTTATTTAAATTAGCAACGATTACCTCATAAAAATATAAATATCATTGATAAGAGCAGGTGCTCAGGTGGCACCTGTAAATTGGGAATGAATTATTTAGATTTCTCTCTTCTTGAAATTCATATTAGCTGTAATGAAAAAATACGAGTTTAGATTGAGGGTGGAGGTACCTGGGGAGAGTTTGGGAAGAAGGACAGTGAGGAGTTTTGGGGAGAGAGTATATTTTGGATTGTAGAGTGGTCCATATGGGGAGAGGACCAAAACAAAAACAAACAACAACAACAACAACAACAAAGGCATCATAATGGCAATACAAGCCATTAGGAGAGAAGAGAGAAAGGAAGGGTAAAGAAAGTTCTGAAGGATACCAAAGAGAAACTGCAAGTGGGCCCAAGAATTGGCAAAAATGATTTTACATCTTTTTCTTCCTTTCATTACTAATTTTTTCTTTTTAAAAAATTTTTAAATGTTTATTTTTGAGAGAGAAAGAGACAGAGCATGAGGGGGGGAGGAGCAGAGAGAGAGGGAGACACAGAATCCAAAGGAGGCTCCTAGCTCTGAGCTGTCAGCACAGAGCCTGACATGGGGCTTGATCCCACCAACTGTGAGATCATGACCTGAGCTGAAGTCAGACATTTAATCAACTGAGCCATCCAGGTGCCCTGCTCATTATTTTCTTATTTCTGAGACTCATATTTTAGGCCATATCACCATTAGAATTAATTGTATTTCAGACATATTATGGGTCAAATAAGTTGTAGAGGGTTGACCTAAGTATCTATTACCATTAAAATCTTTCTATAGGGAAAATGGCAAGGATTTGCCTCAGAATTTTAAGGATTCTTAGAAATCTTCCAACTCAATGGATTTTTTACTAATTTTAGATTCAGAAACTTTCAGCATGTCTCCCTCCTCTCTTTCCTCCAAGGTAGTCTGGTCTCTACCAAGAGCTTGGGCTTTGCAGCTCAATTTTTAGTCATTGGTCTAATCACTTATGCTTGTTGACTGCTGAAGGGAATCCAGTGACATTTAGAAACTTGGCAAAGTAAGTTAAGAGCAGACCATGTTGGGCCACCCATGCACTGTGCTTGGCATGGCACCAAGATTCTCTAGCAGTCAGAACACCTGGCACAATGTCCAAGATAGTACCTGATGAAGAAAACAACAGTAAATAGATGTGGAATGGGTGGGGGGAGTGAATGAGTGCAGAATTAGAGGTTTAAAGGGTCTCTAACTATGTGGTATTCTGGCTTCATTTTTTTTAAGTTTATTAATTTATTTTGAGAGAGAGAGCGGGGAGTGGTAGAGAGAGAGAGAATTCCAAGCAAGCTCTATGTGGGGTCCTATATGAGGCTTGATCTGATGAACCTGGAGATTGTGACCTGAGTGAAAATCTAGAATCAGAAATGATTAACTCTCTGAGTCACCCAGGTGCCCCCTGGCTTCTTCTGAAAATAGTTTGGGAATAGTCTGTGCTTGGGAAATAAACCAATGGAGAACTGATCAAAAGTGGCATCTTACGATTTTTGCAGGACACCTTTCTGTCTAGTCAAGATCTCTTTCTCCATTGGGAGAAACAAATTTCCATGAGGGTAGGGAGCATGCCTGTTTTGTCCACCATAAATAACTAACTACTCTGTCCATGCTTAAGTGTGCATGGCACAAACCAGATGATCAATCATGTTTGTTGAATACACTAGATCCTTCCATCTGTGTGATTTAGTGTGCTTGAAATTAAATGTATTGCCTTCAGTGTTTCTGGTATTGGTCAGAGGTAGCAAATGTGTATGTGCCAGAATGAAGGAGTCCTTTAATCTAATCTATTTCACATCCCTTGTGCAACCATTTGCCTGGTAAAGTCTGATCATTTTACCTTCTTGCTATCTGTTAAGTGTGTTTCATTCTTTCTGGCCCCCAAGATACACCCTAAGTGGAGGACTTTTGTGTATCTTTCCTGGACTGTTTATTTTTCACAGGAGCCTCTACACATCCTCAGCTTCTTTCAGGCAGTGTCATTTTGCTTCCTTTCTCTGCTTGACTAATTGGGCTTTCCAAAATTGAAATCTCTATTTGCCAACTCCTTGCTTAAATCACTAAGGTCTCCCTGGTTGCTTTGAGAGTGTTTGAACTCTTAGTTAAGGCATTCAGATGGCCTTTTTAGCCTCATTTCATGCCACCTCATTCTCAACTTCCCTTAAATTACCTTGTGTTTGCTTCATACATTATGCTCTCGCATATGCATTTCCTGTGTTTTTTTTTATCTACAGTGCCCAATTAGTCTCACTTAATCCAGAAGCAAAGATTTTATGCAGTTAATATTTGTTGAGACATATTATTTATTAAATGTTTACTATTTCCCAGGCACTGGAAATTCCTTATAGACTCCTGGGAAGAAAGAACAAAAGAGTTCTTTTCATTTGTGTCTTCTTCAAGTTGAAGAATTTGAACTGGCTCATTAGTCATGAATGAGAAAGTTTAGTTGCTTTCATGTATTGCTTTTAAAGGCACTTAGAGTACCTACACTATACAACACCTACCCATTGCTAACCCATTTTTCTTTTCTTTTTAACATTGAACCTCCCAATTAGGTAAAATGGAAGCCAGTACTGTAGTATCTATTTATATCTTCCCAAGGTTTAGCCAAAGTTTCTTGGACTTACTGTTGGTTTGTATCCATTTTCTTTTTTTTTAAATGTTTTTATTGATTTTTGAGACAGAGACAGACAGAGCATGAATGGGGGAGGGGCAGAGAGAGAGAGGGAGACACAGAATCAGAAGCAGACTCCAGGCTCTGAGCTGTCAGCACAGGGCCCGATGCGGGGCTCGAACCCAGGAACGTGAGATCATGATCTGAGCCGAATTTGGAGGCTTAGCCGACTGAGCCACCCAGGTGCCCCTGTATCCATTTTCTAACTGACACTAGTCCCTGGTGCCTTCAGAATCTGAAAGTGAGAGACGTGAGCTGTATGGAGCTCTAACTCTATTTAAATCTGCTTCAAGGAACAGCAGAAGTAGGTTGAAGTAGGTTGTGAAGAGTTTCCTGTCATCCACTGAAGTGACGGTTTTATAGTAACTCTCTTCTGGTTTTCTTTTTAACTGACATGAACAAAGTAACAAATCAGAGCCTTTTCTTTTCCACTTCTGGCTTTTGAGAGTAAGAAAAGGTAATTTTGATCTTTGAGATCTAAAAATGAACTTACCTTGCTTATGCTTGAGTCTTCATGTTGTTATTTCAAACTTTAATGGCAGCGGAGATGCTAAAGATATGAATAGTTATACTATTATGTTTTGGACCCTTTTTTTCCTCCAGGTTTTGTTTAGATGAATCTTGGATCTTGGGTAGATGTTCATACAAAAGCTGTATTGAGAAAGACATCTGCACAGACCCTGGTTCAAAACAATATTTAGTGCTGGGAATTGTTAGGAAACAGCTGCCAGCTGACATTACATTATAGAAGTGTTTGCAGGGACGGTATACTGCATGCACATACGTTTGGCATTTGCTGCTTATCAATTGACAGCAGGCTGTTTAAAAATGATATTTAATGTGGTGTGGGGCATCCTGTTAGGGAGGACCTCCTTGGATGCAGATGAGCATCCACCTAAGAGAGCCCTGGGGGAAGACCAGGGCATCCTGCATCTGTCACTCCTGTGTAGGCTGTTTTTTAAAGATGACGTCAATAATGGCAATTTTGGTTTTGTTTTCTCTTTCAATGTATAACTGAGTTAATTATTTAGTATCTGAAAGGAACAAGAAATATATCCTGTGGTTTAATTAGGTTTTATATTAAAATTTAGTAAGGATTTAAAAAAATTGGCTTCAGGGTACTAAGGCCATATGTTGGATGAGAAAGAAAGGAAAAAACTGATTTTTTTGGAAGGTATAGACCAGACATACTTTTCAAAATATGTTTTTGGCCTCAGAGGGAAAAAATACCAGGCTTGTTAAACATGCGATTTATGTGTGATAATTCATGAAATACGTGTTGGATTTCTGACCCATTCAAACTAATTATGCACCTGGAATACACATTATGTTGTTAAGAGAGGGACCAAAATGAATGAATCGGGAAAAAATGCCATTTTTGATGAAACTGGACAGCTCTTTTTCGTTTTTTTTATTTGAATATGGGAAAGAATGCCAGTTGTCATTTTATCTTAAGCCTCCTACCCTGTATGACAACATCTAAAGTATAAATAATTTGAAAATAAAAAAACCAGACCAATTTTAAAGAGTACTTTTCATCAAAACAATATTGCCTTTCTGTTAATGCTGAACACTAAAGCGAAAGTGCTAATAAAATGTTGATTTTTAGAAAAATGGGGAAAGTGAACTCTCCATGGGAATTAGCTAATTCACTTAATCGTACACACGGTCATTATTCACTGACCAGCTTTGATATGTGTCGTGCTAAGCAGTGGAGATGTGAGGATGAGTAAAATGTAGATACTTTAAAGGGAGCACAGATAAGTGAATTGAACAAACAAGGAAAGAGGGTTTTTTTGTTTGTTTGTTTTCAGAAAACTAGGACAAGAGCTCTGAAAGGAATTCACATCAGGCTGCCCTTACATATGAGAGACACCTAAAATTTATTTGAAGAGTGACTCAAGAGGGGCTTCCTGAAGGAGGTGACACCACTCCCGAATTCCAAAGGTAGATGGAAGTTGGAGAAGCCAGAAGAGGCAGCTGAATTACTGATGCCCAGGGGACACAGAGAGGATGATGGCCTAAGAAAAAGACTATATAGTTCAATACAGCCAGAGGGGATTATAGAGAAGGACTCTAGGGTTGAGACTAGTATTTTAGATGTTTGACCAACAGAGTGGTTGCTTTTAGATCCTCTCTTTGCTGTACTCCAGTTGGACGCTATGAAGATAAAGCAGTGGGGAGGAAAGTGGATGTAAATTATTTCAGGGATTCTCTGAAAACTGGACCATCTCTGGAAATCTCAGAGCTCTTTACCCATAGTCAAAGTTAAACCCACACAACAAAAGAGTCCTCTCCTGGGCTCTCTCTGCTCCAGGGCGCTTGGTTATACTTTGGGTTAAAATCTTGTGCTTTCTTTTTGAGCAAAAGAATTCAGGAACCTAAAGGAAAACCGTACTTCTTCTTTCTTCTTGAGAAATGTGTTTTTCTATTCCACAGAGGTAGAATTGAGTTGTGCTTTACTTTGCCAATTTAGAAAAAGCTTTCATATGTCCTGGAAGTCCTGCCTTCTCATCATTTGGACTGAATGGACCAAAAGTTGTCCTCACTCTAGTTTTGTGTTTTTGAGGCTTTCTTATATCATTATCATTTATTTTGCTACTTTCTTGCCATTTATCATCCCAAAATATGTAGGGGCAGAAAAACACCTCTAAAATACCTCCAAAGGCCATAATATTCCTGCAGAGGTTCTAAGTGAAGGTTGTTACTTTCTGTTTCAGCCTTGGTCATCTCAGGAAGCTCTATAAAGGATCTCAATTTAGAAAAAATGGAACATGTAGAAAAAACAATCCATGATGGCAGTAGTTAGCATAAAGCCGGCTTTCACAGCTGCTTAACACGTTTCTTCCAGCCCTCTCTCACCTGGTCCTAACTTACATTTAATGGACACATGATGAACACCTACACAATGACCCCCTCAAGTCCTCCCTGGGTTTCCTAACTGGCATCAAGCGTCGATCACCGCCCTGCTGGTCACTGTGATTTGAGTCAGAGCAAAGATGCCAGCTCTGTGCCTTCTCACCTTTATCCTTGTTCATACCTCACTGCCAGAGAGAAAAGGAATCATTGCAATGAACACATCGTGCAAGTCATCTTCTAAGTTTTGTAGTCTTTTTGGCTCTTTGGGTTTTTAAAATAAGAGGAAACGAGGTAAAGTTTCCTTGATGAAAACTGAGTAGAAAGATAATCATTATCTATACAGGCTCAGGTCATTCTAAACTGCAGGAATAATGACCAGGATGGAGAGAGGAAAATCCCAGAAAAAAAAATACAGTTAGTGTCTGTAAATCTATTCCTGAGAAGCCAAAATGGGTGGTCATATGAAATTTGGTTATTGCCAATATTAATAAGTAGAATTCTAATAAAATCTGTAAAGATTAGCATGAAAAACTAACAGAAGGTCTCAATTAATTTTAAACTTAATATCTGTAAATGTGCTACATTTAGAAATTGAAATTGTTATTTGGGAACTTGAGAACCTTTTCAAGTATAATTGGTGGTTTTACATGTAGATTTAAATTCTTATTTAAATTATCTTCATGTGCATAAAATTAACAGAGATGTGTCATACTGAAGATTTCCTCACAATTTTTTTTGCCAACTATTGAGGCATTCTCAAAAATAAAAAGCAACATCTTATAGACACTGTGAATTTAATGTATAGTCTACCCATTTTCTGACTATAAAGGTTACTTCAAAAGGAAGTTTCAAGCTGCACCATTAAAAGAAAATATACAACCATTATTATTTTATTCATATTAAATTAAATAATTGCTCAGTGAGCAATTTTTATTTATTTTTGAGAGACAGAGAGAGAGAGAGCAGGAACAAGACAGGGTCAGAGAGAGAGGGAGACACAGAATCTGAAGCAGGCTCCAGGCTCTGAGCTAGCTGTCAGCACAGAGCCCAACATGGGGCCCGAACCCATGAACCGTGAGATCATGACCTGAGCTGAAGCCAGATGCTTAACTGACTGACCACCCAGGTATCCCTGATTTTTATTTTTTAATGTAATATCAACATATTTTATGATTTATCTGATTATGCTATAATCATATTTTTATTGTTAGAAAACAAGTGAAAATATATTTTAAAGTTTATTTTGGGGGGATATGCAATAATGCAACAGTCATCAAAATATTTAATAGTCTACAATGAGCATACCACTTGGTGTTAAGTTTTATAAAAGCATTCTTAGTGGTTTTAGTCATCTCCCAAAAGATCAAGTGATCAAAGCTAAATGAAATACACATGATTTTAAAGTGAAGGTAATTTCTGCTGAGACATTACCATCAGAGGAACAGTGGGAGAAAAGTCTGCAGACTCAGAGATAGAGAGGAAGCATTGTTCAACAAATTTTCGCACAAATAAGGCAAAGGAAACAAACCTGGGGTCTTATTTCACATGGCTATTATAAAATTATATAAGTTAATGAGATGCTGTGAAATATGACTAAAATTCAGAAAGGATAGATAGGAAGGAATAAAAATACATTTCATAAGAGAAAGGTTGAACTACTAGAGTATGAAAGTAGAAAGTATGGCATCTGTTGTTTATCTTTAAGTATGGTTGAAGGTGATAGAATTAACCAAAATACTGTATATAAACTGCTTAGGACATTTCCTGGCATTAGTAGGTCCCAATGAAGGTCTGCTGCGCTCACTACTGCTATGATTACTATTGTTACTACTACTACTTCAACTTCTACTTCGAGTATTACTCCTATGATGTTACTCTACCGCACTGGTTTGGTGTTAAAGTCAGATGAGGAGGGGAAATCTGTCACACGTAATTTATTTACTAATTACTGTGCACTAGAGTCTATATTAAATGCCTTTTATCCATTTCTCATGTCATATATACAGCATCCCCATCAGGCAGATTCTGGTGTCTCCTTAGTACAGATAAACAAACCCAGATTTGCTTTGGATTGTCCAAGATGAGAGATGGGATTTGAACCCAGGCAGCCGGTTGCTAACCACCATTAGGAACTGATTTTATGATTTTTCACAGTCAGGGATTGGAAATAAGATAGAGGGACAGGTGGAAATTCTCTTGGCAGGTGGAACATCATAGATTTTAATGCCCTAAAGAAAAGAAGGACACCAAGGCAAGGGAGAATGATAGCACCATTTTTTTCTTATTAAAGGATTAGGACCTTATGTAGAAAATAGTTCATATATGTGCCAAAAGGATGCATGAAGATACTGTCATTCATTTAACTACATTATATTGACATGAGGACATATCATAGCTTCAAACCTTCCAGTAATCACAGGATAAATAAAAAGGTGATCCACACATAGAAGACAGTCCATAGTACTGTGGCAGTGTCAAATGTACCATGGTGACAAGTTTTATTTATTGCAACTTATTTCTTCTTGGAATCTTTGAACTAAAATGATCTAACATTCAAATATAATCTTATCAGTGGAGACTGTCCTGCCATTTCCCATTTAACTGTGTATGCTGCTTTTTCAGTATTCTATTCTCGCTCTGTTTTCCCTTCCCCTGACACTTACTCTCTAGCGTACACATAACTGACTTCTGCCTTGTTAACTGTATGTCACCTTCCTCTCATGTAAGTCCTATGAAGGCAGGAATTTTTGCCCATTTATTCACTTCTCTATCTCCAGGGTCTGCATGCATGCCTGATACCTATTAGGCATTTAATAAATATTTGTTGAGTGAGTAGAATTCACCTTTACAGGGACAGCAAGGAAAATATATTCATCTAGAACAATGGGTGAGTTATTTTCCTTTGGAAGAAACGGGTAAGTTACTTTTCTTCAGACAGTCCAACTGTCTTGAGAAGGAATTTCTGGGACCATTAGCCATAAAATAGCCCAGAAACCGAGTGAAGGCATCTACAAAGGCAACTAAGATCAGGTAGGGGAAAAATTACAGAATACAGCCAAGGCAACTTCATCCCCAAGGTGAAGTTCAATCCTGTAATGGTGAGCACCCAGATGTAAAGTAAACATGAAAAGCAGGTGTGGGAGGTCACAAAGAAGATATCTTTTAACTCCCAGAATGGTGACAGCTCTATTCAAGGATGTAATAAGATAGAGGAACACCTAACGCTGGCGGGAACACAAATCAGGACCAGGAATTTGTGGTCTTATAAAAAGGGTCAGCCCAGCAGAGTGGGTGTCAGCCTTTAGGTCTTTTGTCATAAGAACACCCTGTTCTTATTTCTCTGTTTTTGAATTTTTGCCCTTAAGTGACTAGTAAAATTCCCTGAAAATTCTTGATATTGGTTTAGGTCAACTAATGAGAAAAGCGTCTCAGCCACACCTAGACAAATGTGGTTTGGAGTGCGAGAATGCTCTGAAGGGAGGAGGGGGCAGCTGTTGGGCTGCGAGAAACAGGGTGGAGGGAGGGGGGGTGCTGAGAAGAGAGTTGGGAACAAGGTGGGGGTAGTTGGGGTGTGGAATCCCCCAGCATTTCTCCAGCAATGAAGGTCTGTGGCCATAGGACACAGATTTTCTCTGGGCTAAGTCAACCCAAATGTATAAAGAATTTCATTTTGTTGTGCTCTGAGAAATGCTTCTCAAGTTTCCCCGGGTCTACTCGAAGGTCACCAGTATTCAGCACAGACTCTAGGACTGTTTTGTTAACTCCCTTTCTCCACATGTCTAATCTTTATGCTGATTCAAATGATTGCACAAACTCCTCACAGAACATTTTGGCTGTTTACATGACACCAAAGAATTGTTTTGACAGAAAACCTCCTAATACAGCAAAAGGGTGGGTGCTGGTTCAAAACAAGGGTGTTCATGCAGTGTTTTTATCGTCTGTGCCAGAACGCATGACAGTTCAGTGCTAATGTTTGTCCATGGAGTTCCCAGAGTTCTTTGCTGTAGTGAGTTAAGACAGGGCGAGCCAAGAGAAGGGTCGGGAACGGTAAGAGACTGTTCCGTGGAATGTTGCTGACTCTATGCTCATTGCACTGCACACCTAGCACAGAACATGTGATCATTTGTTTTTTGTTTTGTAGAAAGTCTATCTAGACTTGGAGGTAATGTGGATCCAATGTTACCTCCTATCACTGGAGAATCACTTTTTAATCCAACGATTTCCAAAGCATGACTATCAATTACTTGGAATGATTCTGGAATTGACTGAAAAAGTTTATTAAAAAAAGGTCTCATAATATAAGCATTGTATAATTTACTCTTTTACCAAACAATATAAGAAATTCCATTTCAGTTCTCTGGTATCACCAAGTTCTGTTTCTACCTCGAAATGGGATTAAGTGGGTATGTGGGAGCCAAGCAATATTTGATACCACCTACAATGGTGTGGCGTCAGGAAAGGTTTGAGAGACGATACTTGGAACTGATTTTCAGTTCTTTTGAGGACATTTCATAAAACATCTATCAATCTTTTTCTTAATTATGGTACCAGGTTTCCATATTCTTAAACTTTCACACTTGTCTATGGGTGAAAAGGCAGAAAAGGGGGAGCCATTCCAGCAAGTGGTAAAGTGCATGTATAAAACTTTCCTTTCCTATGAAAACATTATCCTAGTAAATAGCTGGCCAACAGGGTTCAACACATAAACAGGAATCAAATGAACAAATTTCTCTTAAACCGTCAAATCTCCTCCTAACTCACTAGTGTCAAGGGAGGCAGCTCCTTTTTCAGAAATATAAGGAGACTTACTCTGTTCAACATGAACACATCAGTCACTGTCTCTTTACTCTCATCTGAGACAGTCATTGACTCTTGAACGTGTTCAAAATGAAGACTTGGCAACATGTAGAAACTGCAGAGGTATTTCCCTGCCCTCAGTGGACTGTGCCTCTAGGAGAGGGTAAGTCAAACACGTAACATTCGGAACACAAGGTGTGAATGGCTAAGTGCTAGGGAACAGGTAAACGTTGCTAACAGGTTCAGAGAGTCAGGTGCGGAAAAGGAAGTTTCCTTTCGGGGAGTTGGGGAAACACTAGACTAGGCTCCTTGAAAGAAATACTGCTTGAATTAGGCAGAGAGGGGTGTATGTGATGTTGTTAGCAGGCTGAGTTGGAAGCCTGAATTATTCCAGGTTAAAGGATTACAAGGCTGAAAAGCAGAGTGCTTGTTGAGGGGAAGAGGGGAAGGCTGGCTCTTGGATGACTGGCGTTCGGGAATTTTTCAGAGCCGAGGTTGGGAGTGTTCCCTGGAACCTGCTCTTTGAGCCAAGATAAGGAATTTAAATTCTATATGATCTGGGGAAGCAACTGTCAGAAATGCTGTGGAGGAAATTGCCTCATGGGGTAGATGATTGGTCTAACTGACCTCTTGGACACCTTCTAACTGTATCTCCCTTTGAGCCAAACCTATTTTTCTAATGAAACATTTCAGACTGAATGTCCAAAAATTAAATGAGAATACCAGAGCATTTTCCAGGTGTTCCATATTAAAAGCTCAGCCTTGATGTTCTTTTCTGGGATTTGACATGAAAGATGGTGCAAAAGGCAGAAAGCGTGTGCCATTTCAGTTCTTCAGTTAACTTTAGAAAATGTGGCAGTGATAGAAAAAAACTGTAGGAGAGAAATACCAAATGGCTCACCCATTGTGTCATGAAAAATAAATAAGTGAACGTTGTATTTAACTTCATAGAGGTAGGGGGATAAAATGTTCTCTTTTTTATTATTCAAAAGGAATAACTGAGACTATAAAAAGATAAAAAGGGATAATGCTAGTTTTTAGAAATACCTTTAAGCAGTAGATTTAAATAACTGAGTTAAGTTTAAGCCAGCTAACAACATTGGTAAGTAATAGTCACAGGGGTAGTAAAATGACTAAGTTTGTCAAGGAAATAAAGAAATAGTGCAGTGAAAACAGAGGTGCTATATGCGTGCATGTGTATGCGTATGTATGCCTGTGCACATGCATGGGCACAAACTGATCAGTGTTCAGTCTTTTCCCAGAATGCTGAGCTGAGTGCACATAGGATTGAAAGATTTTGCTGTGAATGTCTGGTTTATAGGGAAAATGGAAATACAAGTTAATGAAATTAGTTCAACTTTTATAAGAAATCCAAGCAAAATTTCTGTTGAAATCCAACTTCAACTATATAGTTTCAAGATAAAATGAAATTTGACTTTCTCTGAGAATCTGAGAGGTGAGAGATTTGTCAGCTCTCTGTAGTTCAATGTCATATGAAATATGGGATATTTTAATTAGAGAGTAAAGCTCAGCATGTTGATTTTCTTGATATATGCAAAAACACTCATGCAAATGCACTTATGAATTTTTTGGTAACCTCTTGCATTGGGGGAAAAAAGAGCTCTTAGCAGCATTTTCCTGGAGCATTTTCTTCAGATGAACTCTGCAAAATTAGAAGACAATCAATGGTAGGGATTATGAGTCCAAACACTGGTCCATGATTTATCCTTCTTCCCCAGGTCTTATTTCAAGCCTTATTTGTATTTTGGTTCTGGGAGACTGGGAAAGGAATGAGAGGGGGGAAAAAAACATAGCCTAGGAGGGAGGGATTTTGGAATACAGAGTAAAAGGTTTTTTTTTCCATTTGTGACAAAATGAGTTTTGCTAACTTTGAAAGATTATTTGGAAACCAGTAAGAAAAACATGTGCATCAAGATTTGAAAATCTCTGTAGAAACTAGATATTTTCCCCAGCTTCAATGTAGTGAAATGCATGCAAAACTGTGAGTTTTGATCTCTTAACCAAGGTTGTGTGATAGGTGTCATTTCCTCTATAAAAGGAGAAAACTTAAGAAGCTAGTTATTTAAGAGGAAACAAAGCATCACTAAATCTGAACAGTTAATGACAGAATCACTCATGTTTCTAGTTAGAGGAACAACATATATCAGGGTTTTTTTCTTACTTATTTCCATGGTGTTTCTCAGATTCTTGATTATTATATTGTTTCATAGTAGATAGAAACACTTAAGCTTCTAACAACTGTTAACTGTGGTCAGGTTAAATATTGTTATCTTCTGTCTAGGCTGAAGGTTTTAAACTAACATAGCAGTTACTTAAAAAAATCTCACACAAAAATATGCCTGGTCTTTTTATAATTAAATTAATATTAGCCATAGATTGCCCAAATTGAAAGAAACCTACACAACAGGTGATCCTATATAAAATGCAAATTCAGTCAAGGATATGAAAATCCCCTCAAAAGTTGAGTCCCACTAAACATAAATTGATCACTGAATTTGTGGAGCTAAAATTATATTAGTGATATTCTGATTAAAACTCTTTATTTTATAGATGATTGAAATAAGGCAGAGAGAGAAACAGACAGAGAGAAAGAGACAAAGAGAGAGAGAAAAAGGAATAAAAAGAGAAAGGTTAAATGATTTCTCCAGTGCCTAGATATGGTCCATAGCAAACTGAGACTAGACCGAGTTTTCCTGGGTCACCATTATTTTTATTACATTGCACTCAAATCCAACTCTATAAGTTGCCTTTTTGTCTGCAAAATCCATTCGCCATTTTTCCCAGAGTAATACAATTTTTAGTTGGGAACATAGCTACCTAGCTAGTGATATTTTTTCCCCCTCACCCACCCACATATCTTGGTATGGCCGTGTGACCAGGTTTTCATCAATCATTGAGTAGAAATGGTATTTGCAATACCTGCATCATCGCCTAAAAGAACATCACTGCCCATCCTTGTGGGTGGAAATGGAGATCTGGTAGTCCAGCTTCAACTACAAATTTAACTACCCTAGTGCAGCAATAAAGTGGAAGATATCTGATTCATTGGATTACCTATGGAGCAAAACCCCTCACTCATCCTGAACTGCTGCCTGCATCTAGAAACATTTATAAACCCCTAACTCGATTGAGTCATTGTACTTTGGCCTGTGTACAACAATTATAACAATTTAGCTTATTCTGTATTACAACATATAGCTTTGATATGTTTTCCTTTCTCTTCCTGGGTCTTCAGCATTGGTTAGTGTCAATGGAGAAAATGTGTTCTATTTAACATAATGTCAGCAAATACCTTTTGTGGTTGGGGAGTGGACCGAAAGCCACTTTGAGTAGCATTGCTACAGCAGACCCTACTCAGATCAACCTTCCCTTTTGGGAAGATGCCCTGGAGAATATGGGTCACAAAGGCATTTAGAGTGGGGCAGAGCAAAAGAAAATTGTGTCAAATGGTTGAAATAACTTAGAATTACTACTTTAAAAATTCTAAATTTTACACTTAAATATTATTGACTGTAAGATATGTAAAACTCCTGAAATTTTATTCTCTATGGCCATATCTCATAACAGAACAGAAGACTGGAATTATACTACTTACCCACTTTTAAAAATGTTTTTGAATTTTTATTTACATCTTAAGGTAAATAATTTTTAAATTTGCTTAAAATATTTAACTTTAAATATGCTCTTTCCCCTCTCTTACATTAAAAAAAGTACATTTACTTCAAAAAGGGTACAAAGACTTAAAAAACTTAGGATTGCATATTGCATCAATGAATACTGCTATGTCAAATTTAAGTAGAATAATTTTTCTGAGAATGATAGAATTCCCAATGAAAATCTTTAGATAACTACAGTGCTCAGGTCTAGGCAAACTTTTTTTTAACATATAATGTGCTCATTGGCATTTGGATAATTGAATTCATCAGTAGCTATCCTTATGCCCAATAATTAATTGAAACTAAATGGTTTAAGGTCTTTCTGATTTATTAATTGCACTACATAGTTTTTCACAGCTCAATGTGTTTTTATTGCCAAAGCAAAATATTTTGGTTTGTTCCCTGCTAATATTTCTTACCTTTAAACTACCCAGTCATCTCCCATATATTACAGAGCATATGTAAAATGAACGCTGGCCATTCCTAGGTGTTATACTCCTGTGAAATGGCTCTCATTAGACATTTTGATTTTCTCTCAGAATTTACAGCAAACTTGAATCATAGTATAAGAAAGCTAGAACAGAGGGTTTCTCTCCCACAAATATAGAGGATATTTCCTTTTTGTCTTACTGTCTAATCTTAAACTTCCTCAGCTTCTATGCTACTGCCAAAGGTGTGCTGACTGGTCTATAAAATGAGTGAGCTATTCTTATCTCTGCCCATAGTATTAGCCAGTGCCTCACTGCAGAATCTGTGCATGAAAATGTCTAAGGCACTTGTAACGGGAAAAAAAAAAGATCCCTTTGTTTAGGGGATTAAAGCTAGGTGAGAACAGTTAATTAGAACTCTGAGAATTACAACTTTTCAGAACACCATTAAAAATAAAATGCATGATTGCAAGCGTGATTACACTTGAAATATTTAAAATAGGCTCACATTAGCACTGATGACCCGTGAAATACTGCATGGGTATTGTAGCACCGGGCTTCTAGAATGTACTCAGCAAATATTTGCTGATGGATTGTCAATTTCTTATTAATCTAGGATATTGAGATGCAGTTCTGTATAAATCCAAGCAATCCTTGAGTTTTATATTGCTCTGAGACATTATATATAACATACATATTATATATTATAAAACATTCTATTATTTATTTGGTGAATTTTAAATGCCCGTTATGTTCTAGACACTTTGCCAGATGCTTGCATTTTAACAAATATAGATGTTTAATGATTTATATATGAAACATGTTACTGTTTGGAACTTTCTTTTTTTATTAAGCTATTTTTGTATTGTGTAGTAGTATCTGTTGTTATTCAAAATGCCACTGCTATGGTGAAAGTGTTTAGATACCATGTTATTTATAAGCTTTAAAAAATACTCAGTTGTGAGTAAAGCATGGTCTTTTGCTTGAAAGAGAGTAAAACTAAATTATAGACTTACTGAATTACTTATGCCACATCTGTCTTCCAAAAAGTATTCAGGGACAGAAGAGTCACATTGATCTGTGGATGCAGGTGAAGAGGAGAATGAAGGGTAGGATACAGAGAAGCAAACATGTTAGAAGCTGGAGTGTGTTCTAGGAATGCAGAGGAAGCCAGAGCCAGCACATCTGGTTGGAGAAATTACAGCATCTTCATGGTCAAAATGCCAGGTGAAGGGTCACCCTGGAAGAGTATCTGTCTCCCAGGCAGAGGTGGCACATGGGATGAGTAGAAGTGTGAAGAATGTTCTAATGCTGTTAACTGCAGGAAGCAGGCAGTGCCTATTTTGAGGGTAGGGAGAATGTTACCAGAAGTATAGTTCTGGGAAATTGTGAGGTGTATTTGATAGGTAACAATTAGTTCAGAGTTGCTGGACTAGAGTGTAGACACAGGAGAAGGGGGGCTTCTGGGAAGATGAGCCTCTCCAGTGCCATGTGGTAGGAGACCCTGCATTTCAAACTGAGAAGGTTACACTTACTTCAGTCGGCAAGAGGAATCCACTGAAGCCATAAGATCAGGACCATGCAGGAAGGGTTGATTTAGCTGTCTTTTATAGGATGGGCTAGATATGAAGAAAGTAAAGATGGGACATGGATTTGGAGTTTATTATGGGTAATAACAGGAGACAAGTAGATGATGCAAGACCTAGCTCTGATTTTCATTGCCAGTGAATTGATTTAGTAAACTTGACCATTTTGAATATTTAGAAACCCCTAATCTAGGGATTTTTTTTCTTTCCTTCTGTTGTGCTGTTGAAATTTAAAAAAAAAATCTTCTTAGGGGGAGTTTTGAAACAAATCTCAATTGCTTTGATTCATGTGGGCTGAAATTATTCTGGAATAGTAAAACCGTTTTGCATAAGAGACCACAATGTGAGATAACACTTCAGACCATAACTTTAGGATACAATGTATAGACATGGTTTCAAAACATTAAGAATACAGTGTGAGAATCAGTACTTGAAACTGGGGTGACCACTTTTTGAAATACATTAGTGAATAATTTTTTGGTATTCTGTGGTATCTGTTACATGACCAACTTGAATGGTGACTTTAAAACAAATTATTTTCTATTTAGATAAAAGTATTCTCTGTTATATGTATTCTTAAAACATGTTAATATTTGTAATGTTGCATACAGGTGGTTAGGCAGAGGAGGGGGAATTTGGGAATTCTCTATGAGTAAAGCCTCAGTGCTTTTTATGAACTATCTTTTTCAGCTTCTCCTGTCTTGACTCAAACTATTTTCTTTCTAGACCTTCTGTCCCATCCGACTCATACAGATTTTAAATTTATACTTTAATGTTTCAGTATCATGACATGCTGTTGTTGTCCTTGGAATGTCTTCAAGAACCATTTGAATACTATGCAAATCAGCAAAAATATTTTTAAAATAACCTTATAGGTTTATAGTTTTTAGGAGTTTTCAAAACATGTTTCTATCAATGATCTGATTTTAATTTTTTTAACAGTCTTATGAAATCCAGAACATTTATTAACACAGGAATAATATAACTTGAAATTGTGCTCAAAGGAGACTTGAACTTGCCTAAGTTTTTGAATGAATTGGGTGCTTTTTCCCGTATCCTGTAAACTCCCATTTTTCCTGCTTCTGGGCTTTACATATAAGATGATAATTTATTTTAAGTTGTAGTCTTTCACTTTCTCCCTGAGTGTCTCCTTTACATTGTGAGTTTTTTAACTATTACGCTGAGGCTAATTACAAAAATAGTTTTACTGAGATAGTAACTGTGAGGCAACTTTACACTTTAGTGAAATACCCACCAGATTTACTGATTAAACATCAATAATACGATGTCAGGCAACAGAACTTTTTAAAAAAATTTTTATGTTTATATATTTATTTATTATTGATACAGAGAGAAACAGAGCATGGGTCGGGGGAGGGCCAGAGAGAGAGGGAGACACAGAATCTGAAACAGGCTTCAGGCTCTGAGCTATCTGCACAGAGCCTGATGCGGGGCTCAAACCCACAAACCATGAGATCATGACCTGAGCCGAAGTCGGGTGCTTAACTCACTGAGCCACCCAGGCACCCCAGATAACGGAATTTTTAATCAAATTTTTCTACTTTTTGACTTGTCTTAACATTCCATATTAAAATCTTGTAAGCCTGCTCTGAATTGCTTGAAAAGGCAGATATGACAACAAAAGTCTTGAAAATCCAATGCATTGTTGATACCATGAAGAGGGCTAAAGAACTTTAGTATTTGATTGTACTGCAAAACAAAATTGGTTATATATTTCTCAATTTTTGAAACTGCCAATAAGTTCAGATAAACTTTTCCGGTTTCATGTTACAGAAGGCTTTGTAATTTATTAACGATGTAAAAGTATTGTGTCATTACATTTTATATATTTTCTGTATCTTGTTAATATACAGATTTAAACATTTGCATTTTACAAATTCTCAGTGTTCTTCTGACTGGATGGAAAAATGCCTAGTTTCGCTTTTGCTCAGATGCTTCTTTATACAGTCAACTTATGCTGTTAGATATCTACTTTGGCAAGGATTTGACTGCTGGTCCCAGTTCAAGTCCATCTATTAAAATTTTACATGTTTTAATTAAAGTTGATATTGAGTGCCTACTAAGTATGTAGTTAAGTGACTAATGGACTTCTTTTTAGTGGACTCCTAATTATGGAACTCTGGTTCACACTGAGGCAATTTGAATGCTTTATAATAAGGTTTGGGATATCACAAATTCAAAGTTACTTGCTTTATCCTCACAAGATTTTTTTAAAAAATGTTTTAATGTTTTACTTATTTTTGACAGAGAGGAGAGGGAGAGATATTGGGGAAGGGGCAGAGAGAGAGAGGGAGACACAGAATCTGAAGCAGCCTCTAGGCTCTGAGCTGTCAGCACAGAGCCCGATGAGGGGCTCAAACCCATGGACCATGAGGTCATGACCTGAGCCAAAGTTGGAAACTTAACCAACTGAGTCACCCAGGCGCTCCTCCTCACAAGATATTAAAATTTTCATTTACATTTATTTCCACTACAACTTCACACAGTAAACATTAATTCATTATTCTGCAGTAGAGATGTTAACCTGAATATAGCAATAAAAACTAAAGGATCAGGGAATTTGCAGCCTCTAATTAAAGAAAACAAGCCCAGAAGGTCAGTATTAGGATTTAAAAAATCCCTATTTAGGTTAATAATGGAAAGATGGAGGAAGGAGCTAGTCAGGCTTTGGAGAAATCGGATAGTCAACCAGAGATCCAGAACCTAAATTTCAGTGCTTTGTCCTGCTTCCCAAATAGATGTCATGAAGCAATGTGGGAGAGCTATCTTCATGAGTCAAACCTACAAGTGTGAGAGGTTTATAAGGAAAGTATGAAAATCTACATGTGGATTCAAAGAAACAACTGTGAAGGAGTGGATGAGATATAGATAAACAGTAGCATATATCAAAAAGATTTGTTTAAACTAACTTCAGATATTAGTCAACACCCTGACAAGACCAGCTAACATTATGCCTTGATCAGCCCTTAAATGAAGCACATTATTAAGAACAAATAAAATGAGAGCCCCATTTTATGTTGGTTGCTTGAGCTCCAGCCCTCATTTCTTTGTTCATCTTAGATTTCAAAGGGACTACAATTTGTTAAAAAAATAAATAAATAAATAAAAAGTTAAGAATTCATGAGTTATAGGGAATGATGAACAAAATGGAAGGTGTTTAGTAGACTGTGAGAAAGCCTCCCTGGGCATGATAGATGGTGTCAGAACTCTATCTTCTTCTCAATATATAGTCAGACATATTTTGTTCACATTTAAAGTACAAAGCATGAAACTCAAAACTGAAAATTTTATATATATATATTTTCCTATTTTACTTATGTGTATCTTCTCTGTGTTCTGTATGAGTGTATAATGGTTTCCCTCAAAGGGCTGGACAGTCTCCATGAGGAGAAGGAAAGGAATGCTGAGAACACAGGTCTCCTTTTGTTTTCTTCTAGAATATTGCACCAGTTTAAACAGTGCTCCCTGTGATCAATAGATCAATATTATGGCTTCTCTTTTCCTACAATGCCTTTCCTTTCCCTTCCCTTCCATACTTCCTTTTCAATCTCTCTCTCTTTCTTTTTCTCTGTCACTTTTAAATTTCAGACATGAAAACAATCTTGGAGACCAAGAGAGAATAAAGAAAATTAAAATGCAGTCAGTCATGTGGCCTCAACGTCTGTGCTTCTCAGTCATCCAGTTTCCTCACCTCAAACATGTTCATGCTGCAGAAGCTCATCTTTAATTTATTTAGACCAGTGATGCTCAAATATTTCTGTCTCAGCATCCTTTGAAGCTTTTACGAGTCATTGAGGAGCCTAGTAGTATATTTATCATGAGTTATATCTCTTAATACTTACTGTATCCGAAATTAAAAATAAATTAAAAATATTTACCTGATAACTTATTTTCAAATAATGTAGAAACCCACTACATGTTTATGTGAGTGGCATTTTTTTTTCTGAAAAGACAGCATCTATTTTGAAAACAAAAACAATGAGAAGAGCAGCAATATGTTTCCCAGTTTTATAAATCTCTTCGATATTCAGCTTAACAGAAGATGGCTAGACCCGCATATCTGCTTCTGTATTCAGTTTCTTATGCTATCACACGCAACGTATAACCTCTGGAAAATTCTACTGTGGAGTTACGAGAAAATGTGGGTGAAAAAGACAAATTATTATAAAATGATTTTAACCTCATGGCGCCCTGAAAGGATCTCAGGAACACCTATGGGTCCCCAGAACACACTACTAGGAAAAACGCTACTTTAGATTTATTAGGCATATATTTTTTAAATGTACATATGAAATATAAATGTGTTCCCTATTCATCAGTAGATAATGAAGTAGTACAGACCACTCAAAACCATCAATGATATCAAGGACAGTGTTAGGCTTTGTCTTGGATGTAAAAATGTTAAAACTTATTCAGGTCATTTGACACAAAAGTAAAAATAAAATAGATTATTGCTTGAAAGAGCATAGACAGCTTTTTATAATTACACAGACAACATCAGCAGGTTGTAAGTCATTTAAAGATGTCTTTAGTGCTGAGCCAGCCAAAAAAATGAAGTAAACAAGATTTTGAATTACTTCTGCGCAGCCCACATTCTGTCTGGAGATATTGTTCAGTAGCCCTTGTGTTTCAGTGTGTGGAGGGGCATACGTATCCCCAGCTTCTGCCAGGGCAAGGTTTCTTGGTGTCCATCTGGGACAAAGTATTATGGACTTGCTATAATTTAAGGATTCACCTTGGAGGAGTTTCCTTCTCCTATATTTATTTTCCTTTAAATTTTTTAACAAACTAGCAGACCAAGTTAGCAGCTTTGCCAAGAAAATGATTAAGAGAGTATTGTTTAATAAATATTTGTTGAACTGAATTGACCAAAGGGATATGAATTTCACTCCCTGAGAATTCTGGGAGTATTGTAGTTATTAGGAAATCATTCACTTGTATCTAGGATTTGGCATAAATTACGGATTTTATTTTTCAGGCCAACTCATTTTATTTTTAAACTTCTGATTATTGATCTCCAGCAAACTCTAGGGCAGCCTTCAAAGTAATGATTAAAAAATTTTTTTAAAAGAAGAAGAGGAGTAGATTACCTTCAGCAGACAGCAATGAATTGGGGTAAGACCTATTATGAGTTGGTATCTAAAGGATGATGGAGAGAGAGGTAGCCTGTGGAGAGTAGGACAAGGGCAGGCCAGGTGACAGCAGTGTAACTAGAGCATGGCCTGAGGGCACAGACAGTCCCATCGGAGAAGTTCAGTACGGACTGAGGAAAGCATCACATGAGGCAGATGGCACAGAGGCGCAGACAGTTTTGGAGCGGACCACATTTGCACAGATCCAGGTCGTCAAGGGATAGGTGTCCGAGAAGCATGTCAGATGGAGTTTGCCCGGGACCTGGCCACACCTCGGGGAAATGAGGTGGGCGAGTAAGATCAAGGAAAAGCTCAGTTACTAAAAATGCCATGAAAGAGGGGCACCTGCTGCAAGTCAGGCCAGATGCTGTATCACCTGAACAAGGGTCGTGGTTTGATGGTGCCAGGCAGCATCTTTTGGAGACCAGCTCCAAAGGAATTTCAGACTCCTATGAAAGTAAACTAAACATTTTGGAGTAATTTGATATAAACCTTTTCCCCCCAAGTTTAGCCCATGCTTTGATCTTAACATTCTGCCGAGATTAGTAGGAAAAAAATACCATCTACCTCTGGGAAACATTTTTAATGAAATATCATAGAGCCCAAATTATGACTCATTGCTTTTCTGGAAAGATGGTGCAGCCCTAGTGTTCATCCTTCTCTTACTTCATTACTTAAAGACATTTATAAGATGTCTCAGAAATTTGAAATTTTGTGGAAGTGGTACCTCCCCTGCCTTTTGGGTATATTTAAATTTATATGGTGACAAACTGTTGATTATTTCCATTGCTGGTTATTTTTATTTCTCTTAATGCCCATAACACTCCTGCTATTAGTCCTGCACTTTGAGCTACACATTAACTCACTTGAGCCTCTTGGGCTCCTCCAAATACACCAATGTGCCATCCATTAAATGATTCATTAATTGTTTTCAAACCACTGGGGTCTCATTTAATAACTTGCTGAAACCTGCAATTAAATGGTGTCCCAGTGGCCTCAAAACATACCCTCATTTAATGACTCAGGCACTCTTGAAAAGAGAGTATATTAAGTGACCACAACTATGCCAGCCTTACAACGTGAATCGGATTACTTTTCTTGATTGGCTTTCTTTTCCTTTCTCTGGCCTTTCCTGTTTATTTTGCTAAGACACCAACTAAAATATTTATTGATGTCACTCAAAGCTTGTCATTTTGCAATTTCAAGACCTAATGCATATCTCAGCCTTAATTTTAGACATCTATGAGCGGGAAAAGCATAGACCAAGACAGATTCCATGCCTGGATCTCAGAGATGGGCTCCGGGGTAGTGTCAGCAGGTAGTCAGTATAATTTAGATTATGTATGACTTTGTATGGACACTGGCCTAAGCCTTGATCTCAATATTTGCGCTGCCTTCTCACAAAAATACTGTGGCTTGTACATTTTATATTAGCTTAGATTTTATAAATGAAGCAGTCGAAGCTTAGAGTAGTTCCAGGTAGAGCAGGTGGTGGGGTTGGCTTCCTGACAGAGCCAGACGGCATTCCATCTTCACATTCCCAGGACCTGTGTCATTCATGCATTCACTTCTCCTCGAATTATCAATGCCCACTGTGAGACAAGTCTGACAGCTTACTGAAAGGGAAGGACGAGGTGTCTATTATTCCAAATTTGGGGACAACCACTGGGCTTCCTCTAAATTTTTTAAACTTTATAATCATGATGGACAACTGGTTTTTTTTTGTTTGTTTTTTGTTTTTAAATTAAGGATTGCTAAGTTCCACTTTTTAAACTCAACTATGTAAGGGTGCTTGGGTGGCTCAGTCAGTTAAGTGTCGACTTCAGCTCAGGTCATGATCTCACGGTCGGGCTCTATGCTGACAGCTAGCTCAGACCCTGGAGCCTGTCTTAGAATTCTGTGTCTCCCTCTCTCTCTTGCCCCCAGCTGCTCACGCTGTCTCTCCCTGTCTCAAAAATAAATAAAAAAACATTAAAAAATAAACTTGACTATGTATAAGCATATAACACAGATTTATTTGATAGAGTTCAGTGTCCTCATACAGGTAGATGTATGTGCATGTATATTAAACTAATGTTAAGAATTTCTCTCGCTTCGTCTGAGAATCTCCAACATGTCTGTTAGGGAAGTCTGAACTGCAGGTAGCTACTTGTCAACCTCCTTCTGCAGGTAACATACATTTCCCCTCTTTTCTGCTTCACTTCAGGCTTTCTTTCGTTCTGACTTTCTCACTTTTAATTTTTTTTTTCTTTGCATTTGTAAGGTCCAACCTCTGTTCTTATTTCTTTCTCACCATTCTGCCATGCCTTCTCCCAGCTAAAGGGATTTAGAATATGGCACAATATGCCTTATCCTCTTTTAAAAAAATATAGCGTAGTTAGTATTTCTCCTATCTTTGTGGTAGTGAAAGTGCAATGTTATAGAGGTTGGTGTGTTGCTGTGTGCATAAAAGCCCATTGTTTCTCAGCTTCTAATTTTTCTTGTCCTGACTTAACACACACACACACACACACACACACACACACACCTGGGTTTTCACCTCCTTCCCCTGCACCTCTCTTTCTTTTTCTCCTTTCTCCTGTATCTCTTCCACAGTTTTCTGCAATTACCATTTGCGCCTGTCAAATTGCTTTTAGAGTCTTTTGAATCACGTAGCCAGAGTCTGCCATGGGAAATAATATTTTCTGAGCTGTGCTCCATCCCCAAGTACCTACCTGCAGGCATCGTAAGATGAAAGCCACAGGGTCCTGACCTCTGCCTCCCGCTTAAAACGTCCCTGCATCTTCCCTGCCTAGAAATTACACCTAATTTTAGACCTGCTGCCTTTGGGAGGTTGGTCCCCTCTGGGGTGATTTTAAAGCCAGGCATGATTGAGAAAACCACTTTTTTTTTTTTAATTTCTAGATTAATTCCATTTAGTTGTTATAACTTAGTTTTGAAGTAAAACTCAAGTCTAATAACACAAAGAATTGGTTTTACCTTCAAGGTCTGAACAAAGTAAACGCCAAATGATATTACATGTGAAATTGCTTCTTTGATTTTAAAAATTGGATTTCCATTTTCACAGAATAAGTTCAGAAAGAGATCCTTACTGAAACAAAAAAGTTGCATGACTTTGTTCTCGTGTTAGATTGTTCTCTCTTAATGAATTTGCTTGTTTAGGGGGCGCAAAAAGGGACTCCTAGAAAGAGATGCTTCCTTTTGTTAAAAGAAAACCTTTCCTTTTGTTATAGTTCGTTAGAACTATAGAATGTTAATTCAGGAGAAAGAAATTTCAGTTTACATAATATTTACTGTATGAGTTATAGGCGCCTGGCACTTAGTAGGTACTCCATAAATATTTTCTAAATAATAATAATAGTTACTACTTAAATATTTGTTTTACTTTGTTCCAGCCACACTCTAAATTAATCCTCAAAACCACCTAAACAGGTATGTGCTGTTTCAGAGTCACGGATGAGGATGTGGGTGTGGTGAGGTTAAGAGACTTGACTTGGCCATCATCCCTCATCCAGTGAACAGTCGAGCTGAGAGTCAAACCCAGGCAGTGGCTCCCGAGTTTTGCTCCTCTTCCCATTACGTACATTGCTGTCCCAGGACAGATAAAGGGCCTGTTCATGAGGTCACATGCCAAGGGTGCTTGTTGAAATAATTCTGCTCATGGAAATTTCAGAAATAAACTTAAAACCACGACTCCAGTCAAAGTTGCAGGGTGCTGTGTACATGATTGGTCATATACAATATTGATTACTATGATTTTGTAATACAAATTATTCCTGTTACTTCATCTTTGACCATAAGAGTTCAATGCTTTAGTAAGAACTTCATCTAAAGGAAAGGTAGCTTCTATGAATAAAGAGAGACTACTTGTACTTTCAAATTTCCTCCACTGTCTCCCCCAAAATTTCCTCCACATTTGATGGTCACTTCATTAAATGTTGATGTTCTCTGGTATGTCCACACAGCAGTGTCTGGATATGGATTTGTTTAACTCCAAAGACCACTCCTGGCATAGAGAACAAGATAAGCCCCAAGGCCGACAGCAGGAGAAGACTTTCTTTCTTATCATTGACTTAGTTGAAATGCCCTTTGCCATTGTTAAGATTTAGTATTGTCATCCAAGGCAGGTCAGTTTTATTAGAGATCTAGGTTTATTTTGTCTGAAATCCTCAGGGCTTGTCTCTGATCTTTATCAAGGAAGGGTAATGATCCCATTTCAAGGGGGCTAACCTGTGTATTCCTATTTTATTAATCAGTTTATGCAGCTGTCAGGACTCCTAGGTGTGGGGAATTGATTTGATGCAGGACCCACAGTGGTTACAGTTTTGACAAGCACACACTTTGTTAGGAGTCTGATGTGTTTGTGATTGAAAACTGCATATGTATCCATAGAAAAGCCTGTTGTTATGCTGAATTTTAAGACCCACTGAATACTTTCAAGCCTGAATATATATCACAAATGTCTAATATTCTTGATTTTGTTGTAGGAAGCACTAAATAGCATTTTTGCGGGTTGGGGAGGAGAAATACCGTGTTACTTCATCAGTTGAAATAGTTGATGACTTATAATAAAGGGATCTGTGGGCCACTTAATTTCTTATGTAGCAAATGCCCATACCTACATTTTTATAATGCTCCTTCTCAAAGTCCTAAATGCTTCTAGAAAATCATCAAATATAAATAAACTGAAAGAAGTGTTCCTTTATTCAAGAATGGCCATAAATCCCATCTGATGATTCTAAGCCTTGCTTTAAATCAGGTAGAAGATCTGTGCAAAATGATCTATGACCCACAAAATAATGGCTTCCTTTGAGAAGAAGCAATCCTTCTGAAATTAAGAGCAGTGCTTAGAAATGTATAGAGTAAATGGCTGAAAATAATCTTAGAGACAAAACCCCTTCCCAGAAATGTTTCCTTTCTTGAAGCCTCATATGTGAACTTTAAAGAAGAAACCTGAATATTAAGGAAAAGGATTTAGTAAATGACTTGAATGGTCAGGGGTCAGCCATGCTAACAGGTCAACTCCTTTGAATCCACACCAGTGCCCAGGGGTCAGATGTGGTGGGATTCCATTTCTCAAAGTGGGGCAAGGTCAGAGGTCAGACGCCCACGCCTCCAGATCCCACAGGGAGGCAAAGCCCAATCTGTGAGAGAAACTAGACTGGGCACGGCACCACAGCCTAGAGCCAGGACTTGAGAAATCTTCTGGGGGAGGCAAAAGGTACCTTTTGATGAAAATGTAATTTCTGAGGTGTCTCTGAAGAGGCCAAGATTCTAAGAATCCCTGGGAAACCTAAGGACGGCTACTTTCCACTTTATAGCACAATCCTAAGAAGTTAATTTGGTCCCCAAACTTTTCCATAACATAATGAGAAATCCTCCTGGGTGTCACAGTTCCATGAATCAGAGATTCATTTGAATTAACCAGTTTCCAGTTTCCACAATTCACGTGTTCGTTAGAGGGCAGCGTGGCAGAGGGAGGGTTCAGGGCATTCATCTGTCCTTATCTCCTTGCAGAGCCTCTTAATTAGATTACGTCTCTTAACAAGGGGAAGTCATGAGCCCGGGGAATCATATTGTGTTTAGAAGGACTATGATATTTCTCCTTTTATCAATAAATACAAGACTTGTCTTATTTAGAAATCCTCTATATCCCAGAATGGCACAAGTCTCCTATTTCTGTCATGTCTCTTTCTTGACTCTTTTTTTTTTTTTTTTTCAGTATTATGAAGAGAAAATTTGGAAAGTACTTGAGGATAAATAAATCCTTCTTACTGTATTAAAATTTATTTATTTATTTTTTAACATTTATTTATTTTTGAGAGACAGAGAGACAAAGCGTGAGCAAGGGAGGGGCAGAGAGAGAGGGAGACACAGAATCCAAAGCAGGCTTCAGGCTCCGAGCTGTCAGCCCAGAGCCCAACACAGGGCTCAAACTCATGAACTGCGAGATCATTACCTGAACTGAAGTCAGCTGCTTAACTAACTGAGCCACCCAGGCACCCCATGTATTAAAAAGCTTTTAACTTGCTTATTTTTTTTAGAATATTCTATACTGATTTTTTTAGAGGTCATGTAGCCCATTACAATTACTTTTATAGATGGATAAACTGATTCCCTGAAAAATTAAATGATTTGGCTAAGATTATACAGTTTATTAGTAGCAGAATTAGGAATAGATGTTGGGTCCCTAATTGATGTCCCTAATTTGAGTATGTATGGTTATATGTCCCTAATTAGAATATGTATGTTATATATGATAATTTTCATATACTATAATATATATCAATATAATTCATTATTAAATATAATATAATAATATGACTTTCAAATAGGAAGATGAGCTGAGAGCTTTGGTTTTGCAAAACTGAATATTCTTCTATCATTTACCATGTATTTTTTCTTTTGTAATCAGTGACACTGAAGAAACACTTGGCTCTCCATAATATCATACTCATTAAATAAATTATTTTATCATGACTACTGCATAGTTTAAAATTCTATTCATGAATTGTTTTTCAGAAATAAAAATAAATAATATTGTTTCCTTATAGGCCAATGACTTGAAACTTAGCCTGGAGTCATTTACTCAATCAGTACAAAGAACAGGGTAGATAGATCAAACTGGACATCAAGAAGTTTACATATAAAAATTATCAACTTTTGTTATAAGTATATAAATGTAACTCATTTTCTTGCTCACTTAAGAATATTGCTACAGTAGGGGCACCTGGGTGGCTCAGTTAGTTAAGTGTCCAACTTTGGCTCAAGTCATGATCTCATGGTTTGTGGGTTCAAGCCCCCCATCAGGCTCTGTGCTGACAGCTCAGAACCTGGAGCCTGCTTCAGATTCTGTGTCTTCCTCTCTCTCTGCCCCTCCCCCACCCATTCTCAATCTCTCTCTCTCTCTCAAAAATAAAAATAAATATTAAAAAAACATTTAAAAATATTGCTACAGTATCATATCTGGTAGTATTAAAAAAGGTCTAAAATTACACATACATCTTACGAGCTCAACTGGTAGAAAATTAACAGCTACAACAAAATTTAACAGAAATTGGAAAAACTGACTTTTACTTGGGGATTAGTACTTAGGGCTTGCAAACCTATGTCCCTTTGCCTCTATGTTCCAGACTTGTCTGGAACAGAGGAACATGAGGAAGTCTCCTTGTCAGTGTAGGCTGAGAACTGTTCCAAATCAGATCACTGCAGTATCCAATCCTCAGAGTATTTGCTCTTTGCCCTCAGTCACATTTGACTTAGAACAGTTTTTTGCATATAGTATTCTCCAAACTCATATTAAATTAAAGTATGAATGATTGAGAAGAAAAATATGAACTTAAGTACCTGTGATATAGCCACTGTGCTAAGCTTCTGAATACAAAGTCCTTGGCCCTCAGGAATTTTACCCACTGTTTTGTTTGTTGGTTTGTTTGTTTGTTTCTTTAGCACCTTGACTGTGCTACAAAACATAAAGAAACAGAAGGAAAACTCAAAAGATTCCTCATTAACCACATGCAGAATTCACTCTGGCTTCACATGGAGGAAGTGAACTTGGATTTTTTCTTCTGCTGTCCCCTTCCCTTCCTCTCCTTCCTCTGCTCCTTCGCTTTTCCTTCTCACTCTGGAGAGCCTCCCCTAGTGCCCTTTGAAATCTCTCAGCCCAGTTGTTTCTCTGAAGTTTGCTCTTAAAGTTATTTCTCATAATTTTTGTGTTACGCTTGTGGAAGATTTGCACGCTTCACTGATACATTAAAGACTTCAGGGATAAGAGAAAGTTAGCATAATGTCTAATTTCCTTCCAACCAGATAGTTTATATAGATCAAACAACCTGTTTGTCCTCCATCTACTGCTAGAGCTGGTGATGTTCTGGTAGTTAAACATTCTGGCCTTTAAAGTACCAACTGCTGCCTAATTAAACATCATTTCTACAGAATTAATGCAGGATTTTTTGATTGCACATATTATACAAGAATAAATACTCATGAACCATATCAAGTAGGCTCAAAAAGAACCTTGTGAAGCTAGGTTACCAAAATCAAAGTATAGAAAGGAGCAATACTTTACTAGTGGCTGTAGAGATATATCAATATATTTGGTATGAAAGTATCACTAAACTCTTATAGGGGAAAAAGTTGAATTTTCAAAAATCTGCAAAAATTAAACTTCACATCGTTGCCAAATGTGAAGATAGTGGATACTAAATTAGAACTCTGTCAGAACACAGTGTTTATTAAGTATGTTAGATTTCTTTAAAACCTGCATTCATTATATGGAAAATTTATTAAAATTTCAGTATTTTGATTGCAATCTGTGGCTCACTTATTCTGATTTTGATTTTATATATTTACTGAGCCAAGAACCTCTGATTATTTGAACTTTTGTCATATCTCTTAGAGAATAATTTTATTCAATGTCTTTTAGATATATCATGATGGGAAAAAAGACATAGATATAAAAATATGAACTATATCATACTGCCTAAGGATTTCAATTTGGCCACAATAAAATTGTTTTTCTATGTCACATTGACCTTTAATGATTGTTTCCAAAGGTGCATAGCGAATGAGATTTCATTTACTGACTTACTTACTTAAATATCTATCATTTCATAAAGGGCTTGGAAAGTATGCTATGAAATTGAAGTACAAATAGGTACAAATGAGAATTAGAGTAAATATGGAGAACAGAGCAACAGATTTTACACTAGGAGGTACAGGGTGCAAAGTGGTACTCTGGGATGACAATTTATGAACTACATATTACTTAAAAATCATTTAGTTGAGACTTTGGTTCTGACTTTTCTTGTGACTAAAGCAAAAAGGGAAACAAGCAGTTACATGATTCACAATATCCATTAGGAAAATGTGTGATGTTTCTTTAAAAGAAACAAAAATTCTCCTTAGATAAGTTAGAGGGGGCAAAAAAGAAGAAATGGTGTGCCATTGTCTTCAGGTAGGGGTGTAGAGGATAAAATGGTCTAAAACATCTGGATAGCTTCAGGATTTTTATGGTAGGATCTGTCAGTGTAAGTCAAGGATATATGCTATTAGGGAGAAGATCTGAAAGCTTAAGTGGGTAAGAATCCTAGATTTGAGGTAATGTCTTTGAAATCTATAGACCAACTCTCAAATCTCCATTCCAGCTGGTGTCATGTAGATAGGAATATTCTTCTGTCAGAAATATTAGGCATTTGGGTCGCCTGGGTGGCTCAGTTGATTAAGCGTCCTACTTCAGCTCAGGTCATGATCTCATGGTTTATGGGTTTGAGCCCTGCATCTGGCTTTGTGCCAACAGCTCAGAGCCTGGAGCCTGCTTCAGATTCTGTTTCCCTTTTTCTCTATCATTCCCCCACTCATGCTCTGTCTCTCTGTCTCTCAAAA
>NC_043709.1:118246344-118262398 GCF_006229205.1 Suricata suricatta
ATTAGGCATTTGGGTCGCCTGGGTGGCTCAGTTGATTAAGCGTCCTACTTCAGCTCAGGTCATGATCTCATGGTTTATGGGTTTGAGCCCTGCATCTGGCTTTGTGCCAACAGCTCAGAGCCTGGAGCCTGCTTCAGATTCTGTTTCCCTTTTTCTCTATCATTCCCCCACTCATGCTCTGTCTCTCTGTCTCTCAAAATTAAATAAAAGACATTAAAAAACTAAAAATAAGGAAATTTTAGCCAGTCTATTTCCCTCCCTCTTCAGCTTCATTCAGATGTAAATGGCTCATAACCTGTCAGTGTTGATTGGATACACTTAAATGTTGCAAAAACAATTACCACCATAGCATTAGCTAACCTTTATCAAATCACATGCTTACCATTTTTGTGTGTGTTAAGAACATTTAAGATATACTCTCTTAGCAACTTTCAAGTATGTAATATAATATTATTAACTACAGTCACCATGCTTTACATTAGATCCATAGAATTTTTTTTATCATGTAGGCTAGAAGTTTATACCCTTTGACCAACATCTCCCTATTTACCTACCCCCAGATTTTGGTAACCACCATTCCACTCTTTGTCTTCATGAGTTTGAATTTTAGATTAGATTTTAGATTCCACATATATAATATATAATATTTGTCTTTCTCTCTCTGATTTATTTCACTTATTGTGTTGTCCTCAAGTGTCATTCGTATTGTCACAAATGGTGGGATTTACTTTTGTCTTATGGCTGAATAGTATTCAGTGTGTATATATATATGTGTGTGAATGCACATAGGCATATACATATCCTAGGATACACATATATATATACACATATATATATAATATCCTTTTTATCCATTCACCTGTTGGTGGATATGAATACTTAGGTTGTTTTCACATCTTGACTATTATGACTAACAATTCAATAAATATGAGAGTGCAGATACCTCATCAAATTTCTGTTTCATTTTCTTTGAATATTCCACCCAGAAGTGGATTTGCTAGATCATATAGTAGTTCTGTTTTTAATTTTTAAAGAAACCTCCATACTGTATTCCATAGTGGCTATACAGATTTACATTCTCACGAAAAATATACAACAGTTCCTTTTTCTCCACATGCTTTCCAACACTTGTTATCTTTTTGATAATAACCATCCTAACAGTATGGAGCAAAAAGAGAAAGATACCAAAGTATGCATCTGTGTGTGTTAAAACGTAGGTTTTATTATTACTCAAGTATATAGTGAGCCCAACAGATTTGGAGACATGTGCCATTAAAAAGATAGTTTCTTTTTTTTTTTAATGTTTATTTATTTCTGAGAGAGACAGAGCATGAGCAGCGGAGGCACAGATAGAGAGGGAGACACAGAATGTGACGCAGGTTCCAGGTTCTGAGCTGTCAGCACAGAGCCTGACATGGGGCTCGAACTCACAAGCTGTGAAATCATGGTCTGAGCCAAAGTCAGATGCTAACCAACTGAGCTACCAAGGCGCCCCAAAAGAGAGTTTCTTATAGATACCAAGAGAAGGGCCCATGCCATGCCACACAAGGCTACATGGGCAAGCACCAGATTCAGTCGGGAAGCAGGTGGAGTGAAGGAAAAACATGAACAAAATCCTTTATTGCAGTTTCCATGAGAAGAAACAGGAAAGGCAGAGTAAATGGGTTTAGGATTGAATAGTTGGAATGATTTCAGAGGGCAGTAGGGCATACTCTCTCTCATTGTTTGGGATGTGGCCCTGTGGGGCAATTAAGGCTCTGAGGGTCAGAGCCAGATAGGGTATGAACTCTGGATTGGTTGACTTGCATGTGAAAGGTGTGCTCCCAGGCTGGTGGCTCACTGTCTCTGGGAATGGGCTATCCCTGGGAGGGGCAGTCCTCCAGTGTCAGCAAATGTCACCTCCAGATGTCAAAGCATCAAAAATACAGAAAATAAAAGACTTACTTACCACAGTGTGTATGTGTGTGTTGCTCCTCTTTAAACTTGGATGGTTAGAGAAGATTTCACACATAGAGTGACATTTGGGCCAAGACTCTAAGGAGACTATAGAATGAGTCACACTGATATCTGGGCTGCAGACAGAACAATAAAAACAAACATCTTGAGCCAAAGGCATGCCTGGTGTTTCAGGGGAACAATGCAGAGACCTGTGTGGCTAGAGCATAATCAGTGAATAGAAAAGTCAGAGATGAGTTCAGGAATCTAGAGATAATAGGAGAGATCACACTTGCCTGGTGCCCACTGTAAGGATTTTGGCTTGTACTCTGGGTAGGATGGGGCCGCTGGTGTGTTTTGAGCAGAGGAGTTACATGATCTAATATATATTTTAACAGGATCATTCTGGATGCTGTGATGAGAATAAACTACAATGGGGGAAAGCTCACAGCAGGGAGCTTAGTTAAGAGGTGATTGCAATAATCCAGATGAGTTCTGGTGGCTGGAGCCAGTAACAATCTGAAAGTTGGTCAGGTTCTGGGTTTGTTTTGAAGATGGAGCCAACATGATTTTCTGAAGATTAGATTAAATGTAAGAAGTCAGACCCAGGGTGAAATAGGTTACTATTAGCCTATGCGCTCCTTTGTACAAATAAGAAAATATACTCTCTCATGGACATTACAACCTGGATGTCATAGTTTGATGGAAAGTACATGCATGAGTTGGATTTCAATACAAGCTCACTTGATCTTCTTAAAAAAGTATATTTGGCAGTGAACAGACTTCATGGTCATATCTGGTAACCTGTCTATCATCTATTAGACAATTCTTTTATTTTAATGTTTTTATTTATTTTAGAGAGAGACACACACACAGCATGAGCAGGGGAGGGCCAGAGAGAGAGGGAGACACAGAATCTGAAGCAGGTTCCAGGCTCTGAGGTAACTGTCAGCACTGAGCTTGATGTGGGGCTCAAACCCAGGAACCATGAGATCATGTGACCTGAGCTGAAGCCTGACGCTCAACTGACTGATCCGCCCAGGCGCCCCTATTAGACAATTCTTATATTTTCCTCTTCATTCCCTTCCCTTCACTTTCCTTTCCTTCCCTTCTCCTTTCCTTTCCTTCTTTTCTTCTCTTTCCTTCCTCCCTTTCTCTTCCTCTCCTCTCCTTTCTTTTCTTTTCCTTTCTTTTTGTTTTTCTGTCTTTCTGTCTGTCTTCTTTTTCTCAGTAAGGAAGCATGCATCCAACTCAGTAGTTGAAGTTGATCAAAGAGATGGCAACAAAGCGATTTTAGGAAAGGTTTACTGTAGCATGTTAACTTTTGTGCCCCTTGGACATGTGGTTATTAAATTTTCCTTTCATTTTCAAGAACTAGAATTTTATTTTCATGGGAGCTGAAAGATGAAGGTCTCATCTTAAATGGTAGCAATAACTCTACATTCTCATTTCCTTTGAGGATATAGCTATTTCTACATCCAATGAGTACTTTAAAAAATTGAGCTTTTATCTGTTTCATTTCTAGAACCCATCATTGGCCATTCTATTGTCTTCTCAAAGGAATCCCAATCCCTTTACATGATATCCTCACTATCTCCCCATCTCCACAGAACACTGACAGTCAGTAGGACAACACGGGAACATGGAGAGTGATCGTGTTCTGACAATAAAATTATGAAAAGGCAACCTGAAAATGGATGAGGTCAAGGATCTACAAGACTACAACATAACCTTACCCAAGCAACAACATATAAATATGATTAGGGAGGTCATGAAATATTAATGCAACTTCTAGAATATAGATAGCACAGTTAACTGTGTGAAAACTGTGGCTTAGGCAGAGAGAGTGACATTTTTAGTGCAAATGTTTCAACAGAAAATGGGTGATCAGCTTACTCTAGTTTTCTTTGAATTTTTTTCTTGTATATCCCTCAAAAAGAAAATTGGAAACGTATTAATTTTCTCTGTCATTTTAAAGTTGACATCTAAAATATCTTATAAATTTCAATTGCTGCTGTTGAAAAAGAAGTAATTTCTGTCTATGAAAGTATACATCACTCTAAAATGAATCTGGCATAAACAAAAATACCATAACAATCTGTAATTGACCATTATCTATTTAAAAAACACAAGATTTTGTAAGTCAGATGTTTTACATGGTTCATTTTATGCTTTAAATCATATTTCCATTATAATTCCCCCACAAAATTTAGCCCAACATGATGTATTTTTTCCTTAAAATCTTTTATTGATCTATTTATCATAAATTTTGCAATAAGTATATCTACATAAATTGAAAAAACATTAAATTTTTTATCTGGGGGCTCCTGGGTGACTCAGTCACTTGAGCATCCAACTCTTGATTTCAGCTCAGGTCATGATCCCAAGGTTGTGGGATCAAGTCCCACATCGGGCTGTGTGCTGTGCCTGCTGCTTAAGATTCTCTCTCTCTCTCTCTCTCTCTCTGCCCTTCCCCTATTCACATTCTGTCTCTTGTTCTAAAAAAAAATTCTGTGACTGTAATTCTCTATATGTTGAATTATTTCTCTGGATTGAATTATTTTTACAATAGTTATGATTACCTCATTGATCAAAATGTCATAAGTACACTCTATATTATCATAAACAATTATTAAGCATAAAAAGCAAAATACAGAAAATGCATCACTAAAAGAGGTTTAGGAGTCTTCTGACACAGGTATGTGTGAATGTTCTTTGCTTGGTGCTTACAGGGTTTTAACAATATAAGAAGTGCACCATAGGATGATTTTGATTACTGAAAGATATTTTTAAGAAGATCACTTATTTTTTAATAATTTTTTTACTGTTTTTAATTTAGAGGTAGAGACAGCATGAGCAGGGGAGAGTCAGAGAGAGAGGGAGACACAGAATCTGAAGACAGGCTCCAGGGTCTGAGCTAGCTGTCAGCACAAAGGCTGATTCGGGGCTGGAACCCACGAACCGTGAAATCATGACCTGAGCCGAAGTCGGATGCTTAACCGATTGAGCCACCCAGGCACCCCAAGAAGATCACTTATGAAACATGATAAATATAGAAGCTTAGGATCAAGATGTCAGGCATTTGTGTTCCCTCCAGGGTACACATAACCCAATTTAAAGAATACTGATCTAGAGTATTTACTAATTACCTGGCAATGTGTCTTATGCATATTAGCTCATTTCTTCCTCACAGTTATCATTAAGACCACATCAGAATATGGACCATAGTTCTTTCCACCTTTCCAGAGAAGGGGATGTTTTAAAGGGAGGACACTGAAAGCTACCTCAACAGTGGGGAAAATATCTCTATCTTTCTTTGCTGAATGTTGTTATGTTAAGATCATCTACTTTGTCTTAGTTTTGATTACTAGGCAACTTTTCAGTTATAATTGTGCCACCATATAAAGTTTTATTGAAGGAAAGAATCCACCAGCAAATCTGATCTATGCGACTATTTCCAATGATGCATGTGAGGGAAAAATATTGGTATTCTGATTTGTACATCAACCTCTCACAAATTTGCGTAATGTAAGTTACTGCTTGGTAACTTAGTTTTTATGGGTAAGAACTGAAACTCTGAATCTACGAATAAGGTGATCTGTCTCAACAAAGCTGAAAATCCCTGAATCAAAACCTCCAGGGTGTTAGTAACTATTGTATGACAGAATTTTTACATACACACTCACGTGTATGAGATCATGAAGCTAATTTCATTTCTCCATTTAGATTCACTTTTATCTAATCCAAGCTAGTCTTTCCTTTTGATTCATAGAATAGTTAGAGTTTATTCTGGATTCCTGCCTCCTCAGCATTATAGTATCCCAACACAAGTTAGCAAGAAGGAAGAGATTAATAAAGCTTGCAGAAGCCAGCATATATTTTTACCAAAATCACAAATCAAACCTGAAAACAGCTTAGTAAGAGATTTACAGGCATGACCAGATGGCCACAACAGAATAGAATATGACCAACAGATCTATTGGCTCTGATTTACTCACTCTTAATTACTTGTCCATTCATTGTTTTATTCATATCAGTTATTCATTCATTAATAAACTCTGCTGGGATTAAGCAATATTCAGTATATTAAATTTATCAAGAAGAATCCTTGCTTTGGGAAACTTGCTCTCTAATGGTGAGAGGGAATAAATAGCTATAAGTCATTGCAGAATGGATGGTGAAAATGATAACAAAAGACTCACATAAGCCAGACACTGTTCATGAGCCTCTAAAGCTCAAATTCTTCAAGTGCTAGAAAATGACTATATTTAGTGTAGCTGTAGAGAACTCAGTAGAAGATCTCATGCTGTCATTTTAGTTAGGATCGGGGAATTTTAATCCTGCTCTTTTTTGGAAATATTTAGTGAAGAAGGTAACATAAGTGTGTGTGTTCGTGTTAATCAGTGTTAATCAGCCACACACAAACACTCACAGCAACATTACGATCTGTGGAGACCCAATCAGGGAACAGCGGATCTTTGATGCAAGAAAACCCCAGGGATGAGAGTATGAACGAATCAGTAAACTGTCCGTTTGTGTGTATAGTTGCCTGCAGTTTGATAAATTTGTACTTGGAAACTTCTTTCATCTTTGGAAACTAATTATACATTGTCCAGGATGTGATGATGATGATGATGATGATGATGATAAACAATGGCATTTATGTGACATGTATGCCCTGTATTTACTAAGCCTTTTTTTTTTAAAGATTTTTCTTTTTTTTTTTTTAATTAGAGAGAGAGAGTGGAGAGAGAGCGAGCGCGAGAGAGTGAGAGCGCATGTGTGCACAAGTTGGGAAGAGAGGCAGAAGGAGGAAGAGAGACTCCCAAGCAGGCTCCATGTTTAGCAAGGAACCCACGGGGGCTCAATCTCATGACTTCGGGATCATGAACTGAGCTGAAATCAAGAGTCAGATGCTTAACTGACTGAGCCTTTTAAATGGATTAGCTTGTTTAATCTTCCCAATAATGCAATGAAGTAGATAACAGTATTCAATCCACTGTCCAGATGAGGAAAATGAGTCCAGAGAATCTGAGTTTATGGATTATTGTGCCTTCGCCTAAATGATAAAGGACTAAGTCTTCCCAGCAAAGCCCTGACAACCACCCTTTCCCTTTACGTCACCTGAAACTTTGACAACGATCACTTTACAAGTTGCCACAGGTTTTTTCCTTGGAGGGTGCTGTTGGGAGGGGGCAGGAAAAAGCTGAGGAGCTTCGCCGGAGGTAGAAGTCAGCACATGCCAGCTTCTGCCCTTACCTGCCTTCGCCATCCCCGACCTGCCTGCAACCCCCTGCACTCCTCCCCTCCCCTTAAACCTTGGCCTCCCTCCTGTCCCGGAAACAAGCTGCAGGGATGGCCCGGTGTTAAATTTTATGAACCCAGAACCATGACATTTGAAAATATGTGCAGATTATCTGGGATGTTTGCTTGAAAATAAAACCAAAGATAAGAGAGGAATCATTGAACTTTTATATCATTCTGACGTAGTAGAACTTGAAATTCTGTCTGCCGAATGGGATAAAGATGGAAAGACTACTCTTCTACATATATTTCACCTATACACAGTTTAATGTAGACATTCTCAAATCCATTCTCACTTAATTTTACATATGTGATACCTCCTTTAACTGAACATTTTAGCATTTGCTGTGGCATAATTTTAAATAGAACCTTTTTAGCTGTCATTCAGATTCTCTAAGGTTATTGTTTTGCCCTACAAAATGTTTCTTATATCTTACACTTTATTTGAGTCAGTTTGCTTTGTGACAGTAAAAACTATAATGTCAGCCTCATAAAGCTTTTGTTAAACATCCAAAGCATTGGGAATTGTTAGATTTTATGGATTCACAGACAGTAAGAGCTGGGGAGACTTTTGAGGTCTTCTCATTGCCCCTTCTGGTTAGAAAACCAGAGATCCTGAGAAGAGAATTGATGTCCCCACTAAAGTCAGGGCAGTTTGTGGCCAAGTCAGGGAGGACCCAGTACTTCTGTCTCCACCTGAGAGCATTTCCCACCATGCAAGAAACACATGATCTTCTCTATTTTTCGTTCATTAAGAAACAAAAGTATTTTATCAATGAGATATATTAGAATATCTTTTGGGTTGCAGATAAACATTTTAAATAATTTCATGCAAATACAGTGAATAAATAGATACATAATATTCCAGAATACTATGTTTCCTGTATGCAAATTCTGCTTCTCTGGCTTTGATATTTCTGTCTGTCGCATCTCAAATTATTTCCCTGCAGCTATTTCCTCTTTTTAGTCTCCTCTCTATCTAGGTTTATTACTTGTGTCATTTTCCCCCGACTTAAGTTTATTTTTCTCAAACGGATTCCACATGTTACTTTCAATCACAGCATCTCAAGACTTTAGATGAATGGCCCTGAAGCATTTCCCTTGTTTGACATTCTACCAGGATTTCAGTCTGAGTGTTCAGAGGCAGTAAAGCTGAGATGCGGAATGCTTTGTCTCAGCCTTGCCCATTTTTCCATAAACTTACAGAGATTTAAAAATAAGCAAACAAAAACTTGTTCGATTCTTTGTCTATAACTATAGACTTTTTATAAGCTTATCTTGAAATCAAGTTAATCAAAATAGCAGAATACAATCTGGCTTCTCCCCCTTTTGACATTCTTGCAAATTGTCTACCCTTATCACAGCAGGAATTTTGCTATAAAGTGAAAAGAATGGAAATTTGGGGTGAATATAAAAATCTCTGATGCATGTGACCAAAGAGCTAATTGCAGCCTTACTCACCTTATGATACATATGGCTTTGATATCGTAACATGTTTTCAGAGTCAATTTCAGTGGCTGTGGCCAACAGGAGTAATGATATTAGTAACATCTGTTGATAACAGATAGTAGTAACATCTCTTTCCTTTGCTCCTTTTAAAGGCCTATATCCTACTCAGTTGTAGGGCAATCATATTGAACATTATGATTAATTTTGAAAACTGCCACAAATTGTTTTAGAAGTTAGTGGTATATAAAGTCTAAGAACATAAAAATAGAGACACAACAGCCAAGATGAAAAAAAATAGTTTATGAATTAGCTTTTTCTCAGTCTAGACAACGGGGTTTCCCTCTGATAAACATCTGATGCTCTGATTATATTTAAAAAATTGCTAGTTCTTTTAACTATATAGTACAGAAAACCAGGAGCTGGATCATGTGCACATGGAATGCTTCCCTACCACAGCTTAATTATCTAAAATGCACCTTTAATAACTGTGTTTTCTACAGCTTTGACCTGAGAGAGCTCTGATATCCAAGTCTCACAAGTTTTCAGAGTATTGGAATGTTTTTGAATCCAGTGACACATAATGAATTGAATCTCCATAAAAACCCTATGAACATCTGTTTTATGCATATTAATAAATTATAGCTTCAAACTTCATATTAGGTTATATAAAATTTTATGTTTTGATTCATTTATTGTCAATTATCATTTAGTAACTCATTTGTTGCTAAGTCATTTCCTAAAATTATGTTAAAATTTGATTAGTATGAATTAATATATTCCTTTACTTCACTCATTCTTTTTTTTTGAGAGAGAGAGAACATGAGAGATGGGAGGAGAGAAACAGAGAAAGAGAGAGAGAATCTTTTTTTATTTAAAAATTTTTTATACTTATTTTTGAGAGACGGAGAGAGACAGAGCACAAGTGGGGGAGGGGCAGAGAGAGAGGGAGACACAGAATCTGAAGCAGGCTCCAGGCTCTGAGCTGTCAGCACAGAGCCTGATGCAGAGCTTGAACTCATAAACCGTGAAGTCATGACCTCAGCTGAAGTCAGACGCATGACTGACTGAGCCACCCAGGCTCTCCAAGAAAGAGAATCTTAAGCAAAGTCTACGCTCACTCTCATGACTGTGAGATCGTGACCTGAGCTGAAATCCAGAGTCGGTTGCTTAACCAACTAAGCTGCACAGGCGCCCCTGCTTCATTCTATTCTTTTGATTGATTATGATGGATGAGAATAATAGTATCTGCTAGTTGGGATGCTGTGATGTCACTTATCAGTTGCAAGTGGTAGTATAGCTTTGGCAGAGTAGATTTCTTTTCTTTTTCTTCTTTTTAAATCTTTTCTGGTGTCTTGAAATGTTATGTCCTGGCCTAGACCATTTAGTCTGCAAATAGAGGTGTTAATTTCAACTAAAGCCTTTTATTTTAATTCTATCCAAATCACCTGAGTTAGAGTAGTTAAAACACACACACACACACACACACACACACACACACACACACACACACACACAGAGTGATGAGCATTATGCTTGAAAGCAAAAGATAAGATCTTCGGATCTTCCAAAAAAGGAAGATAAAACATATACATGGAAACTGAAAGAAAAATAAAAAAGAGAGAGAGGAAGAGAGAAAGAAAATACATCAAATGAAATTACTTGAGTAATCAGTTTTTGTTCTCTTTTTTGTAATTTTTCTTATTTTGTAGAATATTAATAATTGTATGGTGTAATTTCTCTCTCCCATTCCTTCTTACCTTTCTTTCCTATTTTAAGTCTGAAAAGATGAAGCAGGTGAAAATATGTAAGCATCTGGATTCCACTCTATTACCATTTACAATCATTATGTTCTGTATCAAGAGATTTTTCATTGATTCACTGGTCATTACACAATGAGATCTAAAGTTAATTGGAATCTATTTTTCTAAGATCTTCATTCATTTACCAGGATAATTTTTTCCTTATAAAGAATCACAGCAAAAAGTCATCATCTGCAAGTAATAGCATTGACCAATTATGAGGAAAAAATTATGTAAAGAGTTGAAAAGTCATGATTACTTTGAGGATTTTTTGTGTCCCTTTTTAGCTTTTAGGGCAGAACATTTATAGTGTAATAGAAGGAAAAGAACTTGGTATTTTTATGTAATGACCTCATTTATGTCCTTGAATCCTATGATATAAGCATTATTAATCCTCCCTCTCCCTCTCTTTTTGAGATGGGAACATTGAAGCTTAGAGAAACTTACAGACTAATGACGCCCACGGTCACCAGTATTAAGTGCTATAGTCAAAGTCTGTCATCATATATTTATTACTTGAAACCATATCCTCTTTTATGACTTCTTAATGTTTTGACACTTTTATTATTATATAATGTTGCTTTCTGCTCCTGGTAATTTTCTTTGGTCTGAGTCTAATTTGTGTGATATTACACCTTTCTTTTGATTGGTGTTTTCATTGTACATCTTTAATTTCATCCTACCTATATCATTAGAATAGAAATGAGTTTCTCACAGGCATCATATAGTTGAATCACTCTGCCAATCCCTGTCCTTTACTTGGTATATTAAAACACTTAAATTTAATGAAATTGTTGATATTTTGTTAGAACTTAATTTGACATTTTATTTACTTTTTTTGTCTGGTTTCTTTGATTATTGTTCCTTTTCTTCCCTTTTCCTGAATTCCTATGGATTACTTAAACATTTTCCAGTGTTTGTTTTGCTTCATTAGTGTTTTTGAGTATATCTTTTTTGTATTTTTTAGTGGTTACTCTAGGAATTCTGCAAAACATCTGAAACTTATTCAGTCTAATATCAATATCTTGCCACTTAAAACATGTAGGACTCCTAACCCCATTTAGGCTCATTTACCCTCCCCATTTTATAATTTAGTTGTTTTACATGTCTTCTTTACATATCCTGAGAACTACATTAAAAATATTATAATTCTGAGCTAACTGGGTGGGTCAGTTGGTTAAGTGTTCAACTCTTGATTTTGGCTCAGGTCATGATCTCATCTCATATGTTTGAGGCCCACATCGGACTCTGCTCTGACACTGTGGAGCCTGCTTGGGATTCTCTCTCTCTCTCTCTCTCTCTCTCTCTCTCTCTCTCTCTCTCTCTCTCTCTCCCTCCCTCCCTCCCTCCCTCTTTCTCTCTTTCTCTCTCTATCCCTTGGCCCCTCCCCTGCTTGTGCTTTCTCTCTCAAAAATAAATAAACTTTAAAAAATATTATAATTTTGTTTTCAACCATTTCACATCATTTTTAAAACACACAGTAAGAGTTGTAGTATATTTTATTTACCCATCTAGTTACCAGTTCTATAGTTCTCTCTTTACTCTGCTGTTCTCCTTCTGTTGTCATTTCCTCTGTTTGTAGAACTTCTTTCAACAGTTCTTTTAAGTCAAGTCACTGAGTCATTCTTTGTGTTTCGGTGTCCCAAGAAAGTCTTCTCTCTGTTTTCTACCTTTCAGAGACTTCTAGTGCTCATTTCATTTATTTCATCCAGGGCTTTAGGTGTGATGGAAGGCAGGGTGGGGGGAGGGGAGGAATGTTCTTCCTCCATGTTTCCAGAATGGAAGCCCTCTCCATACTGACGTACAACATGGTAAAATCAGAAAACAGCTGCTGGTGGCCTCAACAGCATCTCAACAGCATGTACAGGAATAAAGAGCTCGTTTTCCTCTTTCCTCCCTCCTTCTCTCTCTCCCTCCCTCTCTCTCTCTCTCTCTCTCTCTCTCTCTCTCTCTCTCTCTCTCGCAGTCTAGAGTTCAACAGCAGCTGGTCCTTATGTGTTCACCTCTCTCACACCCTGAAACAAAGTGCCTCTGGCTTGTAAATGCTCTGGGGGTGGGAACAGATACAGTGTGCACTGACCTAGATAAAATGTTGAGGGGGAAAATAGTAGAGGAACTTTTTCCTTTATTTTTTTTTCAAAATATTTATCAATGGGTAAGAGATGGAGATTAGGAAAATACTCAAGTAAATATTGCAACTGAAACAATAGCTAACAATTATTTACAAGCACTACACCCAGTTATGTTTAGTATGTTAAATTATATAGTGCTCTATGAAGTGACTACTCTTATTATCTCCATTTGAGAGACTTGAAAATTGAGGCTCAGAGACAAATCACCCAGAGCTACATAGTGATAGAACTGCAGTGAATTCAGACTCCCCTTCAAAGAGCAGTGGATTCAAAATAAATCTATGAAGTAGCTGGCATATATTCAGTGCTCAAAAATGAGAATTATAGTCATAATTATTATTTTGTAGTTTAAACGATTACTTGATCTAAGCATATTCTTGATTTTCTAGCAGTGAAGCTCAAGAGCAAAATCCCATGTGTATACAGAACACAAGAACCCTTTCCAGCAGCATTGGTTAAACATAGCCTTTCAGTCATTCAAAGACAGAGATATTTAGCAATAATAAAAGGACTGCCAAGAGACTCTGAAGACCTTTCTTCTTTATGAAAGGCTCACCTGCAGGAGTGCCTGTTGACTGATTTTCATCACCCAAGTTAGAATCCTGGTATTTAAAATGCATCATCTCTTCTCAAAAATTGTGGAGTCTGCTCAGACGGGCTTGACTTAATTGGACTCCAGCTTTATATTACTGAGAGTGACCCAGGCTTTGGTTCTCGCAGTGCCCAGGAGAAAGAGCACTTTCACAGACTCAGCTGACCTGAGCAGCGCTCCGCATCTGGCCAGAGAGACTGTGGAACCAGGAGTCACACAGTGCTGTGACGAAATTAAAGGAGGCTTTATGTTCTTGGTGTTCTGCAGTTTCCTCTAAGTTCAGCCAGGCCTTCTTATAAACTTACCAACTAACCTGTATTTACATTATCATTTAGATCCATTTTGAGGTTGATCACCAACAATATTATAGAAACTTCGATTATGCTTCATACTTAACACATTTTATGAATCTCCTTTGAATCATGGATAGAAATCCTCTCAAAAGGTTTTTGGTTCCTTAAGATGTCTGGTTCAGTTCAACTTCAGTCCTTTTAGCTGTGGAGAAGCAAATGCAGTTTCTAGTTGCTAAATGCACACGTTCGGTCTGAATTTCAATAGCTGTCCTTTTAAGATCAGGCTGTTTGTGTTTTCTCACACCAATAAGAAAGGGATTCAGACAATTTAGGTGTCTTAGAGATCCAAAGTTAATTCTCCAAAGTCCCTGATCTGTGTCAACAGCTGAGTAAACTTTTTAATGGGTATTTAAAACCTACTCATCTGAATACATGACAATAAAATGAATTAAATGCTTATATTCTGCTTCCATTCTTTGGCTTCCCCTGAATAGCTCAAAACTGGAAAGACAGATAACAAAGAAAACACAATCTGGATCAGTTTTCCCTTAGATTAAAGCAGTGAACCTGATTTGCCATGTTCACAGCACACCTCGTCCTGGTGAGCCATGTGAAGTTGGGCACACCGTTTCTCTTTGGGCTTCAGTGAACTAGTGGGCTATTTCCCCCTTTTCTTAGCAGGTGCTCCATTACTAGAATCAGCTCTTTTGGATTTCCATCTATGATCTCGTACTCCATTTCAGCCTTTGGCTAATTTGTGTATTGTAGCTCTGCAGATACTATCTTCTTGCCAGAAACGTCAAGGTCAAACCCGGGGTTTAGATGAACTACACTAGGCGATGCTCCTTTCATGTGGTCCTTCATTTTACCGAAGATGAGAATAGTCTACAAGAGATCAAGACAGCTGCTCTTTCTGACATAAGGCAGAGGCAGGAACTTCTATCCTGGTTTCGGAATAGAATGTAATTAACCTGGGTTGTGGTGGTCGAAAACGAGTTTTGCAGAGGAGGTGGGTTTTGTGATAAACCAACATGACGAGAAGCACATGGGCAGGTAGAGTTCAAGGTCCATAGTCTCCGTAGTAAGGAAATCTGGTAAATGAAGGTGATGAAAATTATAGAAACCTTAGGCCTGGAGGACCATGAGCATACTGATATTTTCTGATATCACATATATTCAACATAAGTTGCTGATGATGATAAGTGACGGCATCTTTTAATTAAGTTTTGAGCTATTATGTGTTTAAAGTAACAAAATATAGAGGCTTGTCTTGGCCTGAGTAGGGGTTGGGAGGGTTGAAAAAACTGTGGGAAAGAGCATATTAAAGAAAAGTAATACATAAACACAGACATTGATTTCCCATATTCCAATATCAATGGTCCTGGAGGAAAAATACCAAGTAAATTGGTCATGACAGCTTTTCTTACCTCAGACAACAAATACAGCTTTCTGAAAGGGCATATGTATGGATGACTTCCCTTTCAGTGTAGCGGTCTGCTAAGCATTTCTAGGTCAATAAGAAGTTTTAGATGATGTATGAGGTACAAGTCGAGTTGCAGGACATATAAGCATCATTAACTCAAGTGTAAATGTGCATTACTGTATCTGAGGGTCCTTCGAGTGTTACTCACAGGAAACAATCTGGTCGGTTACTGAACACATTTGATGTGTTAATACAGACTATGAAGTGCAATGGGAATCGTGTAAACTTAAAAATAAACTTAGTACATTTGTATATGTAGGGTATTTACAATATGACATTGTGGCTATAAATTATAGAGAAATGTGCAGAAAGGGGCTCTCTCTGTAAATGGCTTCTGAGTATTCCTAATAGTATGTGGTCTGAAAACAGCTTTTTAGACAATGCAACATGCAGGATTCTTATCCCAAAAAGTGAAAATAAAAATCTATCTTATAGGCACTTCAGTTTTAATTGCTAATGCATTTGCATTTACAGTGTCATGCTCATTTTCATTTGCACAAAAACCTTATTAAAAAAGGACATTATCTTGCATGTAACGCTTGCTAAAAGGAATGCAGCTCACTGGCAGAGAATATTCTAAACTGCCAATCTCATTGGGAGCCTGCTGTAAAAACATCTGCAGCTTGGAAGAATTGGAGACTGCTAATAACGGTGACTATAATTAATAGTTAATTGTTTTAAGGAAAGCAATTAACAAATTGAGCTGATACTTAATCTCTCCAATTAAAAACAAGAAGCAAAAAGAATTCAGAAAAAGCAAGCAATGTATGTTGCATACACTGTTGTTTCTTATGGAGATGGTTGGTTTTTTACATTTTGTTTTTGAAATATACTTGTAGCCGATAGTGGTGATTTTGGCACATAAGAACTGGTTTATTTTGGCTTTCTCTTCTGCCTTTTATTGCTAAAACTTGCACTTTGGTTAGTATGTGTTCGAATTCGGTCTTGTATTCCACTCTAGGCACTACCTTTTATTTTTTTATAATAGTTTACTGTCAAATTGGTTTCCATACAACACCCAGTGCTTCTCCCCACAAGTGCCCCCCTCCATGACCATCACCCCCTTC